>NC_068359.1:86537374-86609874 GCF_020536995.1 Dreissena polymorpha
CTAGCGAGTTATATAGGGGTATATCCTACTACCCCATGCTGTATATAAGTAATGTCGTTAAGCCAGTACTATACTAGCGAGTTATATACCGGGTATTACTTCTACCCCATGCTGGTATAAAAGTAATGCCGTATCAAGCCGGTACTATACTAGCGAGTTATATAACGGGTATATCCTACTACCCCATGCTCGTATATAAGTAATGCCGTATCAAGCCAGTACTATACTAGCGAGTCATATACCGGATAATATCCTACTACACATGCTCGTATACCCGGTATAAGTAATGCCGTATCAAGCCCGTACTTATTAGCGAGTCATATACCGGGTATATCCTACTACCCCATGCTCGTATATAAGTAATGCCGTATCAAACCGGTACTATACTAGAGAGTCATAGCGGGTATATACTACTACCCCATGCTCGTATATAAGTAATGCCGTATCCAGCCGGTACTGTACTAGCAAGCTATATACCGGATATATCCTACTACCCAATGCTGGTATATAAGTAATGCCGTATCAAGCCGGTACTATACTAACGAGTCATATACCGGGTATATCCTACTACCCCATGCTCGTATATACGTAATGCCGTATCAAGCCAGTACTATACTAGCGAGTTATATACCGGGTATATCCTACTACCCCATGCTCGTATATAAGTAATGCCGTTTCAAGCCAGTACTATACTAGCGAGTTATATACCGGGTATATCCTACTACCCATGCTCGTATATAAGTAATGCCGTATCAAGCCAGTACTATACTAGCGAGTCATGTACCGGATATATCCTACTACCCCCATGCTCGTATATAAGTATGCCGTACCAGCCAGTACTATACTAGCGAGTTATATAGCGGGTATATCCTACTACCCCCATGCTCGTATATAGTAATGCCGTATCAAGCAGTACTATACTAGGAGCTATATACCGGATATATCCTACTACCCAATGCTCGTATATAAGTAATGCCGTATCAAGCCTGTACTATACTAGCGAGTTATATAGCGGTATATTCTACTACCCCATCCTGTTATAAGTAATACCGTATTAGTTACACTGTTTGTAACTGATGGTGTATGAGAGCGAAGCTCGAGAGGGAACTGAGGGTGTATATCCTATACACAATCAGTTACTAACTGTGTATCCATTATATCTCAACCGATTACTCGGGGTGGTATGGAAATTTCTCAGGGTGTATGGAAAATACACAATGGGGCACATGGCCTCTCAAGCAATCGAATCAGGTCATTTTTGTAGGAGGCGAGTTATACCTTACTACCCTATGCTCGTATAAGTAATGCCGTATCACATCAGTGTATTTGTTGACGTCATTTAGTTATATACAGGATAGTCATATAGCGGGTATTTCCTATAACCCCCAAGTACGTACTGTTAATGCTATATCAAACCTGTTATATTCCTAATTTCACAAAGCGGGTATAACCGACTAACCCAGGCTCAAGTTTGCCAAGCGGTATCTACCCAGTAATATTCTATATGTCATTATGCGGGGATACCTGACTATCGTATGTTCGTATTTAAGTGATGCTGTAGCACATTAGTTCAAACACTCACAAGTCATACCAAGGGTATATAGGGTTAGGGCAACTAAACCTAATCATATTGTTCACTGCTCGCCTGCATGGTCTGTCTTCTAAAAGCCATGTAAGAACACAATCATTCTGCTGTGTGCATATTTTGATCAAATTAATGAATGCTAGTTCGGTTGTTCGGCGTAGCTGTCTTACCAAGCTTTTCACATTAAATACCCTTTATCAACAAACAATTAAATGATGGGAAATTTCACGCCTGTAGACCCGAATGAATGAATCAGAATATTTTAATTATTGATTTCAGAGAAATCACCCACAGCATTGGCCAAATCACTGCGGAAATCCGGACTTCTTCATGCACGTTTTTGACCTACAACAATCACTGCGAAATATCGCAGACCGTGTTTGACTTACGCTGGCCGCATACGCATTAAGACCTATTTTCGCAAGACGCGACTATAAGTGTGATTTGGTTGTGTTGAAAGTACACTGTGCATGTATGAACTATTTACATCTCATTGCGATGGCGATATAATAAATTCATAATAAGCCTTGTGAGGCCACATATGATCACATGTAGTATATTTTTATCTAAGGACAAAATTGTTTCGGTTTGAATATACGTGCACTTTATAAGAAACACATCATGCGGTGGATATGCGACAATTAAACCTTTATTTTCTATTTAAATATTTATAAACGTGAATATACGACTTGCTTTAACGATACAAGCGTTAATTCGTTACTGATAGGATCATGCGGCAGCAATGAATAGGACACTCCTCGTGTAAGTAATCATCATAGTCTAGGGACCCTTCAGGTTTCGCATCGTAAAAGTGTGACCCAGTAATATTGCTTAAAATGGTTGAGCTAACTTAATTTTCATCTTTTCTCGTGCTCTTTAATTACCCACATATTTAGGTCTGGTTGGAAGTACTTTTACTTCCCACAGAGCAATTCGGTTCAAATTACTAATAACAACAATACACATTTTTAGCTTTATTTCAAATGTGAACCTATTTATTTAACGCAGACGTGTACATAATTTTAACACAGAACAGGGCTGTTTGTAAAACATGCATGCCCCCCCTATGGGCTGTCAGTTGTAGTGGCAGCCATTGTGAATACGTTTTTGTCACTGTGAACTTGACTTTTGACCTAGTGACCTGAAAATCAATAGGGGTCATCTGCCAGTCATGATCAATGTACTTGAGAAGTTTCATGATCATAGACCTAAGTATTCTTGAGCTATCAACAGGAAACCATTAAACTGTTTTGAGTCACTATGACCTTAATCCTTGACCTAGTGACCTGAAAATCAATAGGGGTCTTCTGCCAGTCATTATCAATGTACCTATGAAGGGGGTCATCTGCCAGTCATTATCAATGTACCTATGATTTTTTTATTTTATGATCCTAGGCGTAAGCATTAATGAGTTATCATCCGGAAACCATTTTTCTATTCGAGTCACTGTGACCTTGACTTTTGACTTAGTGACCTGAAAATCAATAGAGGTCATCTGCGAGTCATCATCAATGTACCTATGAAGTTTCATGATCCTAGGCGTAAGCGTTCTTGAGTTATCATCCGGAAACCATTTTACTATTTCGAGATCAATAAACCTATGAAGTTTCATGATCCTAGGCCAAAGCGTTCTTGAGTTATCATCAGGAAACCATCGGTGGACCAACCAACTGACATGTGCAAAAACAATATACCCCTCTTCTTCCAAGGGGGGCATAAATATAATATTAATTTTTAGTAATCTAAATTAAATCAAAATTGCTAGATTGTATTTTCCGAGAAATTATCGGAAAACATCGTTAAAGTTAAAGGGTATCTGCCAGCTTATGCCATTAAAACACAAATGTTAAATGACAAAAGCTGTTGCCCGGTTCACTGCACGCGGAGCCTACCCTATTGTGAACCAAAATCTTTTTGTGTATTTCATCCTAGTAGTTACCTTGACATAGAACAGAGACATTGGTCACTTTTATGAAACAATTCTTATAAAACTTGGTATACAAATTGCGACATTGTTGCCCATTTGTCCGTCAGTCCATGTCCGAATAGTAGCTAAAATTGAGAAAACTCAGTAAGATTTCATGAAACTTAATATTCACATAATTTTTAAATACACAAAATAATACATTGACCATTTTAATTTTGTGATAAAACTTGGTTTACAAATGAACTCAGAAGAGCAATGTGATATTTATTTTGTCCCTACCGTTTTCACATGAGGGATTTACGGTTGACCCACTGTCCATCGGTCTGTCAGTCAAATAAACCTGGATCTGGTTACAATGTTTTTCCTAAGATTTCACCAGGTTACCTACTTTTTGGACACACTCAACCCAGGCTTACTCAACCAAGATGAGCATGTCGATCAGGTTTCATCAACATTGAGTCGAAATAAGCCTGGTTTCTTCCATCACCTGATGATACTCTAACACAGCAAGTCAATCCTCGAATGTCCGAAATATGTTCTGGTTCTTATAGTGGCAGACAAAAATAAGACCTATGATTTTAAGTAAATTTGTTATGTTCATATATACATTAATTATTCCAACTATTTTTTTAGCTCGTATATGTTGTTATACAATTGTATTAAACATGGCCATTTAAGTCTTTCATAAGATTCTAACTAAACAAATGAGTTTTAATTTCTTTTAAAACTCTTGATGCAAGCAAACGATGAACGGCAGTATTGGGGGAAAAAAACTGGCAGACAATATGTATTTGACCATCAAAACTAGAGAAGACTGAGATAAAGATATGCAGAAAATGAAGCAACACCAGTTCATACACAGTGCTAAACTCACATCATAGAGATGTTTAAGTTCATGGATTTCAAGACTATTAAGCTCAGGACTTTGGTACAGTCTCCCCATCTACAGCATTTCTCTTGAACCACATGAGAGATGATATGTGCATCTTGCTGTCCTATGGAGTGGAAGTCTTCCTTGCAGGATATCCATTTGCACGAATACTCCTATAACAAGCAACTTTGTAAACTGCAGATTGGAAGCCAAAGTCAATTAACTTACAGTGTCCACATTTTTAACTTTAGTTATAATCATTGACTAAGTTTTTCACAAATGTTATTTTGATTGAAATGTTAATGAAAAGGCAAAAAAAAGAGATTTACTGTGAAATAAGTCAATGGAGATAAGCCTACTAATAGCTCTTGGTGTGTATTGTGGATTTCACCATGATTTGTTTAACTCTATTTTTGTTTTATTTATCTATATATTGATATTTTCTATGAGTTCTTTACGCAGATACACATCTAATCAGAGCCTCTGTTAATGTAATAAAAGTATGTTACTGTTCTGTTCTTCTGTTAATAACTTATCTAAAAAGAAAGAAAACAAGTAAATTTGCACTATTGTATGAATATGGCATACACTTATTTTTCCATGTTGAAATCTTATTAAATTCATGATATGAAGCCCTAAAATGTTTGTAACAAACAGATGGATGGACTGACAGACTGCCGATGGAAAACGCCAACACTAAATCTCTCTGGCTTTGGAAAGGATAATGATTCAACAGAAAGTAGAAATCATCAATAAAAACTTGATGCATCTAAGTTAACTTAGCAATTAGTGAGTTCAATATGTCCTTTAACTGAACAAAAACAGATGTTTCAAAAACTTAACATGATTTGTCATTTGTTGCAAATATTAAGAAGCACTTACAGGTCCTGGGTTTCAATCACCAACATATGATAAAATAGTTCTCAGTAACAAAAGGCACAAAAATGCAAGAAAAAATCACTTTAATGTTAAAATAAATATATATAGTTATTCAATAAACGATGTATATTTTGTCATAAAGTACCGGTCCTGGATTTTTCTCAACATCATTTAAGAGCATCAACATCCGCTGGGACAGGTTAACATGTTGTTGAATACACAGCTGTATCATGATGTAATGAAGACCCACCTTGTCCACACATACGACCCAGAATCATCAGCCCAAACATCTTGATCCACATGGTGGGTGGGAAATGTTTGTATGTTCCTAAAGAACAAAACATGTTAATGATTTATCATTTCAAGTATAAAAGGCAAGCCTTAAAATTCTTAGAAAGCTTTAACATCTGAAGGTTAATATCACCCTGGCTGTGCAGATCTTGGTAATATACCCATTTAAAAAACATTCCTTAAAGCCACACACCTTGAAATGAAATATCTGGCATAGTAAATTTGGATATAAATAAGAAACATATTTTATCTTTGCCAATTAGAATATATCTGGTGGTTGCAAGGTAGAAATCTGTCTTTCTTGTGCTTTAAAACTTAAAAATAATTGTGTTTCTCGAATTGAACATGTACGTATACAAATCATACATTCAGTTTTAAAATATAAAAAAATAAATTACTTGCTAACTAGGCTATAGATTTAATGACAATTTTGCACACTTTCAAATTGCATCTATATGTACTGAGTAACATGTATTTCATTTCAAGGTGTGTGGCTTTAATGTAATAAACAAGAGTGCTAAACTGTCACAAGATACACCCGTTTGAAGGTTTTGGACACCATGCTAAACGCTGGAAATGCACTAAGTGACCTAGTTTTCGACCCGGCATGACCTATATCTGAACTTGACTTAGATATCATTAAGACACAACTTCTGCCCAAATTTGGTGAAGATCGGATGAAAACTCTTTCAATTAAAGAGCTTACACCATGCTAAATCCTTGAAATGCACCCTGTGAACTAGTTTTTGACCCAGCATGACCCATATTTGAACTTGAACTAGATATTGTCTAGATACAACTTCTGACCACATTTGTTGAAGACCAGATGAAAACTACTTCAATAAGAGAGTGGACACCGTGCTAAATGCTTGAAATGCACTAAGTAACCTCGTGACCAAGTTTTTGACCTGGCGTGACCCATATTTGAACTTGACCTAGATAACATTTTGACACAATTTCTGACCAAATTTGGTGAAGATCGGATGATAACTACTTCAATTTGAGAGCGGACACCATGCTTAATCCTTGAAATGTACTAAGTGAACCCCTGACCTTGTTTTTGACCCGGCATGACCCATAATTGAACTTGACTTAGATATTGTCTAGATAAAACTTCTGACCAAAGTTTGTGAAGATTGGATGAAAACTACTTCAATTAGAGAGCAGACACCATGCGAAATGCATGAAATGCTCTAAGTGACCTCGCGACCTAGTTTTTGACCCGGCATAACCCATATTTGAACTTGACCTATATATCATTTACACACAACTTATGACCAAATTTGGTAAAGATCAGATGAAAACTACTCCAATTAGAGAGCCACCAATGCTAAATCCTTCAAATGCACTAAGTGACCCCGTGACCTAGTTTTTTGACCTGGCATGACCCATATTCAAACTTGACCTAGATATTGTCTAGATACAACTTCTGACCAAGTTTGGTGAAGATCAGATGAAAACTATTTGAATTAGAGAGTGGACACTGTTATGGACGCCGCCGCCCGCCAAGGGTGAAACTATAATACGTCCCGTTTTTTCAAAACCGGCGTATAAAAATAAGTACTATCCCTCACAGGGTTCAGGTCACACAATTAACTTATAGACAATAGGCAATACTTAATTCATTCACTTCAAACTGTTTCTTTTGACAGATAACAAATGTTCAATCAAATTTTCATTCAAGATCATTTGGTTACAAATTTGAAATATACTAAAATTTGCCTTCATAATGGAAACTTCTATTTTCCAAGCATGCCTTCCACTTCCTTGAGCTGACTTCGTTGAGTTCATTATTAGCAGATGCAATCTGTAAGATTTACTTATAAATAACTCTAAAATAAGTGATTGTTACCCAAAAAATAAAAAAATATAAATTCTTTTGTCTAATTACACACTTTCACATACATAAATGTGACACACGCATAAAGGCCCATAACCATCCAATCAAAATATTCAGAAATAGAGGTGCTCATTATACTAACAGTAATGACTAAGTTTGTATACATGTATGTTTTTCAACTATGTTTTGCAAAATATTCTCATGCAAACCAGGGTTTCCAATTTAATAAGCCACATGTACATTGCATGTAACAGGGGTAAGACAATGCTAACAAGAAATGTGGTTGTCAGAAACACAATGCCCCCTAATGCGCCACTTTGATTTTTTTTTTACCTTTGACCTTTAAGGATGACCTTGATCTTTCACCACTCAAAATGTGCAGCTCCATGAGATACACATGCATGCCAAATATCAAGTTGCTACGTTCAATATTGCAAAAGTTATGAAGAAGGTTAAAGTTTTGGTTAAAGTTTTTGAAATATTTTTTTTGACCTTTGACCTTGAAGGATGACCTTGACTTTGACCTTTCACCACTCAAAATGTGCAGCTCCATGAGATACACATGCATGCCAAAAATCAAGTTGCTATGTTCAATATTGCAAAAGTTAATATGAAGGTTAAAGTTTTGGTTAAAGTTTTGGGACACACACACACACACACACACACATGGACACATACAATGACAGACAGGCCAAAAACAATATACCCCCGATCTTTCGATCCGGGGGCATAAAAATAATCCTGGTTGTGTTTTTCAAGCAATCTAGCTAAAACAAAAAGGTTTAACAAAATAGAAAGATTAACTAAAATGAACATACCAGTTATATAGGGCTATAACTATCATATTGAGTATGTCAACACAAAATCGTGTAATTAGTTGCTAAAAGATACAGAAAGCTTTATATGGGAAAGTGCATGTGTTGACCTCCTTTTTTTGTTACTTTATTTGTACATAAAATGCTTGTCAAGCATACACAAGTTAGTGATTTAAAGTCATACCATTGGTGAGCCTATCAGCTTAATTTTACTCTCTTTTCCAGTCTCTGGTTGCTTGATGTGGCGACTGCAGAAGTGGCTCAGCAAAGCGTCTTCGTTGGAGCAAATAACCCTGCATTCTGGACACCGATTGTGCGCCTCCTTTAAATATAAAACTTTGTGAAACATAAAAATATATTAAACATTTATTTTTCATCATTTTAACCAATAAATACCTACTAAACAAGAACTTTGACATTAACTTAGATAAGATAACATATATATTATTTTCAATTAAATTGTTAAACAAGAGCTGTCTCCATAGGATGACGTATGCCCCCAATAAATGCTTTGATAGAAATTATGAGCATTTTTCGAACCCTAAACGCGGACCCTAAGGTCAAGGTCATGGGGTGAAAATTTGTGTGGGTATGGAAAGGCGTTGTCCATATACACATGCATATCAAATATGAATGTTACATCTGAAGCGACAAAAGAAGTTATGAGCATTTTTCGAAACCTAAACACAAAGTGTGACGAACAGACAGACATCAGACAAACAGACAGAAGGACAGTTCGATCACTATATGCCCTCCTTCGGCGGCATAAAAAAAGTTAATCCAGAAATGCAAAATAAGTCCCAAACTAGAGAGCGGACACCAAACTTAATCCTTAAAATGCACGTAATGTAAGCAAGTAAGTTCAAATAACAATGTACACAATTTCAATACTTTCTTAAAGTCAGTTCAAATAACAATGAACACAATTTCAATATTTTCTTATCACTTAATCAATAATTATTATTTAAAAAAAACCATCCTGACAGTCCCCTCACATTTATGTGACTGAACTATCAGTCAAAAAAACGTTTGTTAGCTAACAGGGAGATATCTGTTATGGGAGAAGGTTCAAAATATTTTTGCCATTTCTTATATCACACTGCAAGTGTCAGTGCTACTGGCTCTGGGCATTTTCTATTTTTATCAAACCACTAAATTCAATGTATTTTATTCAGAAAACTTAACAAAAGACAACCTCAGTGTCTGGACTGACCTGATGCACCAAATCGCACAAGTCAGCTACATCTCTGAAATTATTTCAATACAATCATTTTCATTAATAAAAATAGATAACAAGAGCTGTCAGAGGACAGCGCCCTCGACTATTCGAGTGCTTGACAGTATAACGTAAGCCATCATGGGGAAATTGTTCATATTCAATAATTTATTAGATGATCTTTCAAAAATAAAAAAAGGAAAAAAAATAAAAATTTGGGGAGGGGGTAGGGGGGTTGAGAGGGGGGTATAACATGGGGTGTGGTCATTTATTAGACGATCTGACGATCTTTCAAAAATAAAAAAAGGAAAACAAAAAATTTGGGGGGTGGGGGGGGGGCAGGGATTCTGGGTTGGGGCGTGGGGTATTGCAGTGCTGCAGCTAGGATTTAAAAAGGGCAGGGGGATTTTTTGTCAAAAGGGCACTTTGGACGCGCAGTTTTTTGTCAAAAGGGCACTTTCGAGCGCGCGGGCGTTTCTAGAATGCTTCCTCATGCATGTTAATTTATGTGTTATCAATAATTGTAAGAATGAGTTATTCCCATTGTCATTAAACAATTCAAATTTAATTACAAACAATGAGGAATAAATTAATTACAATGTATTTTAATAAGAGATTTATTAATCATCATATGTAAAAAAAAAATTAAAAAAAAAAAAAAAAAATTTTAAGGGCAGGGGGGGCCCTAGGAAGGTCAGGGCGGAGGTTCGGGAGTGCAGGGCGGGGCGCCCTTCGATTGAGGCCTAGCTGGAGCACTGGTATTGCACGGGTGGAATCCATTGTGGTATTCAGGTAAGTGCTGTTTTGTCAAAGTATTAATAAAATCTTATCATAAATAAAGAAGTTATGTGAATTTAAGCAAAATGTCCAATTCTCAAAGTAAAAAAGGGGCCATAATTCTATCAAAATGCTTGATTCAGTGGTCTAATCTTGTTTATAGGTTGGGGTCATGTTGGTAAACAAGTATGCAAAATATAATAGCAATATGTCAAAGGACATAGGAAATATTTGGGGTAGTACGCAAACTTTAACATAGATTTATCAATGATATGCATATTCTGAGTATAAAAGGGGCCGTAATTCTATCAAAATGCTTGATTAAGTGGTCTCCTCTTGTTTGTAGGTTAAAGGTCATGTTGGTAAACAAGTATGCAATATAACAAAGCAATATGTTAAAGGACATAGGAAATATTTGGGGTAGTACGCACAATTTAACATAGATTTATCAATAATATGCATATTCTAAGTATAAAAGGGGCAATAATTCTGTCAAAATGCTTGATACAGTGGTCTGCTCTTGTTTATAGGTTGGGATCATGTTGGTAAACAAGTATGCAAAATATGAAAGCAATATGTCAATGGACATTGAAAATATTTGAAGTAGTACGCAAACTTTAACATTTGCACGCTCACGGAAACGCCAACGCCGGGGTGAGTAGGATAGCTCCACTATATATATTTCATATATAATAGTCCAGCTAAAATACAGTCAACAATTAAAGAGTTGTTGTCACTGGGAATGTGATCTTGCATATATACACTTCATGTTGACAACATATTATTTTCAATTAAATTGTTAAACAAGATCTGTCTCCATAGGATGACGTATGCCCCCAATAAATGCTTTGATAGAAATTATGAGCATTTTTCGAAATCTGAATGCATTTTTTGAACCCTAAACACGGACCCTAAGGTCAAGGTCATGGGGTAAAAATTTGTGTGCGTATGGAAAGGCCTTGTCCATGTACACATGCATATCAAATATGAATGTTACATCTGAAGCGACAAAAGAAGTTATGAGCATTTTTCGAAACCTAAACACAAAGTAAGACGGACGGACAGACAGACATCAGATAAACAGACGGAAGGACAGTGCGATCACTATATGCCCTCCTTCGGCGGCATAAAAAACGTTAATTTAGAAATGCAAAATAAGTCCCAAACTAGAGAGCGAAAACCATACTTAATCCTTGAAATGCACTAAGTGACCCTGTGACCTAGTTTTTGACCAGGCATGACCCATATTCGAACATGACCTAGATGTTGTCTTGATACAACTTCTGACCAAGTTTGGTAAAGATCAGATGAAAACTACTTCAATTAGAGAGCAGACACCATGCTTAAACCTTAAAATGCACTAAGTGACCCCATGGTCTAGTTTTTGACCCGGCATGGCCCATATTCGAGCTTGACCTAGATATTGCCTAGATACAACTTCTGACCAAGTTTGGTAAAGATCAGATGAAAACTATTTGAATTAGAGAGCGGACAAGAAAAGTGTGACAGACAGACAGACAGTGCGAAAACTATATACCCTCTTTTCTTCGAAAGGGGGCATAAAAAATGTGGAGTAAAATATATACAAATGTGTTCTTTTTCTTTGCAGACTGACTTACCTATCAAAATAGTTACATAAACAAATATGTATAATTATATTGTTAATATTATGCGCATAAATAAAACATTTGCTATTTCATGTAAAACAATTGTAGACAGCAAATAATGAAACAAGAAACAGTTTGAGACGGGTGATGCTCCACAAAGGTTTTTTTGTCACAATATTGCACTATATATTCAGATAAAAGGAAACGTCTTGAGGGGCATAACTTTGGACAAAATAATACAATGGATGGTTTAGAAACTTACAAATTTCAAACGGCCATAACTCTGTAAATAAATCATCTAACCAGAACCCACTAATAACATGCGCATCTCCTCAAGGTAGTTAAGCTTCCCATAAAGCTTTATTGTATTCCAGTCAGTAGTTGGGGAGAAATAGCCCGGACAAGAATTGCACTATATGTACAGTTATTAGAAAATTTCAAAGGGCCATAACTCTGTGAAAAATCATCCGACCATAACCGGCTTATAATATGCACATCTCCTGTTGGTAGTGAAGCTTCCCATAAAATTTCATTGAATTCCCGTCATTAGTTGCTGAGAAATAGCTCGGACAAGAATTGCACTATATGTACAATGGAAAATTTCAAATGGCCATAACTCTGTGGAAAATCATCCGACGAGAACCGGCTGATAATATGCACATCTCCTGTTGGTAGTGAAGCTTCCCATAAAGTTTCATTGAATTCCCGTCATTAGTTGCTGAGAAATTGCTCGGACAAGAATTGCTCTATATGTACAATGGAAAATTTCAAAGGGCCATAACTCTGTGAAAAAATCATCCGACCAGAACCCGCTGATAATATGCACATCTCCTCTTGGTAGTGATGCTTCCCATAAAGTTTCATTGAATTCCAGTCATTAGTTGCTGAGAAATAGCCCGGACAAGAATTGCACTATATGTACAGTAAATGGAAAATTTCAAAGGGCCATAACTCTGTGAAAAATCATCCGACCAAAACCCGCTGATAATATGCACATTTCCTCTTAATAGTGAAGCTTCCCATTAAGTTTCATTGAATTCCGGCCTTTAGTTGCTGAGAAATAGCCCGGACAAAAATTGTTCACGGACGGACAGACGGACTGACGAAGCGGCGACTATATGCTCCCCCCCAAATTTTTTGGGGGAGCATAAAATGTCAAATTAACATGGATAATAGAAAATATTGTAAAATGCTTTATTTATAAATTAGAAACTAGATAACACTTCTAAAATGATTGCAAGTTTCCATGACTCATTGAGGAATAAACCATGTAAAATGTTAGTTTTGCAAATTTATATAGTTATGGGAAACAACTACATTAAATTTAAATATCAAAGCTTTTTTTATAATTGTATATGTACCGGTAAAACACCGCTTCATTCGTAAGAATGTCATTTGAACCTAGATGAAGATACAGCTGTTGAACATCCATCTTCCGCAAGTCTCTCAACAATGCATGGCGAAAACGATCACAAGAAAATTTGGCACCTTTGAAAACAGAGTTGGCGAATGTCTGTGTAAATAAATCACAAATATACATGAATGAATACACAAGGAAAATTCATGCTTTGCCTCAAGATTAAAATGAAAAGTTTGCAATTACAATTCCCTACAATCTGTAAAATATTCCACACGCTTAAATAAAATATATAACCATGCAAATTAGTTAGAAAACGCAATGATGCCAATAATTGCACATCAGCATAATAAGTTTAACTTTATATTGATGACAAATACTGTAATCATACGAAGCTTAGGACTTGACATTTGAACTGTTTAAGTATAAAGAAATGAAATAATTACATCATTTATAGAAACTATGAGTATCACGTTTAAATGGTGGCATTTCGTGTTTTCTCAAAAATGTTTACAAAAACAGTAAACATTTAAACGACTGTTGATATCAACATAATCCATTTTAGTTCATTACGTTACAATGTTGCAAAACTTATTAAAAGCTGTTAAAAAAAGACTGGTATACATTTGTATCATGTGTGTCAGATGGCCCTTATTCACAACAGCGTAAACATAACAAAACACCATGTACGACCTAGACGGCTTGAATATTTGACACACGTCGGCACAAAGTGCTCGGGAAAATTTTCCAGCTGTTTGTTGCATGATCATTCCCCGAATTGTCTTGAACATTTGACGCGCGTCAGCACAACGTGCATGAGGAAATTTTTTCTGACATTTATTCATCCGCATTCATTTTTAATTTAATAAACAGATACTCGTTTTTATGTACATCTTGTTAGGTAGAAAACAATAAAAATTTTACACAGGTGTAGTCTTATTGAAGAAATGTGGGATCAATATTTATTTGTCTTTGTTATAAAATACTACGGCATGTAAGTAGAAAATGTGTACCCAATGACTCAACAACGGCAAGAACAGTTGGTTTTAATATGACGTCATTGCCCAAATGGGTTATGATCTGAATATAACTTCTGGAAATAATCATTACTTTCAGTTTGGAAATGCGATGTCAATGACGCTTTTATAACTGACATATGGATATCGTTTAAACGGTAACCTTTTGTTTATTTCATTAATCATTTCGTTTTAACGTTTAGAAAAATGTGTACATGTGATACCATTAATAGTAACAAACCTGAAACTGTAATTACTGTTCTATACCATTGTCATTACATATTCTCATCAGAGATTGGCAGGCATTTGACAGCTATATCATCAGGAAGAATATCCTTAATCCGATGAGCATTTGAGTCCCCAGCAATACAGTTCACTTTTCTCCTGTCTTGGGCACCTGAAAAAATAAAAGGAAAATGCTTCCTGACACAACACTGCATCCTGTTCAAAAGAGCCTGCGTAATAAATCTACTAATTATAAAAAGACAAGTCTTAACAACCCAAATACTACCTTAACAATACTATTGCAACAAGACTAATAAGGACGACTAAACTTGTCTTATGTGTATCTAACTACACAAAAAGAATATAAACAAAACAGATCAATCACGCTTTAATAAAAATAAAGGTCACACAAGTTAAAAAGCACTAGTTTTCAATAATCAATAAGTGTCAAAATTGCAATACACTGGTCAGTGTTCAGTGCAAATATCACTATGAACATGTCAAAAGTGTCAATTATTGCACTAGTGTGTAACACACTGAATGTGTCCAAATGCGCGAAGCACCTGTTTTTTTAATAATTAGTATTAAAGTGTCACTCAAAATTGCAATCCACTGGTAAGTGTTCATTCAATGCAAATATCACACAGTCACTATAAACACATCAAAAGCGTCAATTATTGCACTAGTGTAAAACACACTGTAAGTGTCCAAATGCGCGAAGCACGTGTTTTTAATAGATCACAAAATGGGTAATAAAACGCACAGTTGAACTTAAGATGAAAAGTAAACACAAATGCTTCGTTCACTCACACCGAGTTACTAGGACTTGGTCGCGAAAATGAATGCCACTTTGAATCATACACTTAACAACGTCGAAATACACCAAATCACAATTAAAAGATAGCTATTGCAAGTTCAAAAACAAAACTGAAATATATAAGCGCCGAAATGACTTCTTGATCTCAAAACAAGGTCACAAAGTGAAACGTATACAATACCGGATCTCAACCGTTTGAAAGCTCGTGTGCAATCAAAAGGGGAGATTATTCCAACGATGTTTTTTTCTTGTTTCTCCATTCGGTACCCCTCGCACGTTATTTGATTACGCTTTCTTCATATATGGTCATATTACACTCATTCATAACGTTTATTTATAGATGTTTGTGTTGTGACATATATGGTTATGATTACCATATAAGGTAAAGACGGCCAGGGACCAGAGTCGCTCTGCAATGATACAGCGAATGCCTTTTTTTGCGCAGTTCTTAGCAGCATTTCATGCAAATCAATTATGTTGCGCCAGATTTCCTGGCTTATTTCGCATTATTAGATATAAATGACCATACATCTATAGATATAATATGATTATAGGTGCTACCTAATTTACGGGCAAAAGCTTTTTAAGTTTTTTTGATAACTATGTATTTTTAATAAATATATTGACATGATTGTGTTCAAAATATTATAATTGTTGCAATAATTAAGTAATGCATCCAAAAAAATCAATCTTAAAACAAGTTACATGTTCCAAGCTTAAAGATCTAGCATCTTATATCTTTTTGTTTTCTAGCCACAGGAATTTATAGCTGGTTCGGTGTCTGTGGTATAGTGGATGGGGTGTCTGCTAACTGGCTTAGTCACTGGGAGGTCTCTGTATTGATCTCTTAAGTGGGAGCATTCTTTAGATAACCCTAAAGACATACTATGGCGTACCATTTGGGTTGAAAGTCAAGAAGACCTACAAGTTAAAAAGAGAAATGTACGTCAAAGTACAATAATTGTACGTCGACATAAATATAAAATACAATTCGAAGTATATATTTGTACGTCAAAGTACAATTTGTACTTCGACATACATGTTTGTACTTCGACATACACATTTTTGAACAGCCAATCAAAACACTAGTCTCTTGAGCCGCTTTTCCTTCAGATTTATTCATAATAAATGTTTAAAATCTCTTTTTTAATTGAGGACAAAATGAATAAAAATATCAGAATGGCAAAATAACAACACATAGAAGTTTCAAGTATTTAATGAATTGAAATAGATTATATACAAATTTGAAGAAGATTCAATCGTTACCTTTTTAAAATTAAAATTATTCAGCATATTGTGAGTATTTATTGATCATGCGGGGGTGGAGTATCACGACCGTCCAGTGCATTACTGTGTAGGAAATTCCCAACGGTAACCAAACAGTTACCAAGCATTAACGGGATAAATAATGTATTATAACCTCTCCTTTGGTCGTATTTTGTGATAACCATAACTTGCACAAGTCAGAGGTTAATTCCGCCACGCCAGGTCAATAAATATTCAAAATATCTATGAGTTAGCGGTCGATAGTCGCATAATTTGGTATAAATTATAATAATAATAATGTTTAATAAATACGCACAATATCTATGAGTAAGCGGTCGATAGTCGCATAATTTGGTATAAATAATAATAATACTTATGTTCAATGTCAAATATCTCTAAAAGCAACAGATGTAAGGTGTCTTCTGATTGGCTAACACTCAAGGGTCGGTGAAAACTGTACGTCGAAGTACATTTCTCGTTCTACCTAGTAGGTCTTGTAGACTTTTGACGTCATGGTACGTCATATAGACACTAAGTACTGGTCCTACCCAGGAACCAGTTTGTTTCATCAAATGTCTCAATTCAACTTGACAGCTTGCTAAAGCAGTTGCATTTAGCATACAGTACATGTGATGTGTCAAATCAATTTTGATTGACAAATTTGACAGGATTTTTTTTAATCCAAAAATAAGTTTTAGACTGCCAAATAACACACACTACGTATTGAAAGCCATACCTGGAGCTTTCGTCTGTATACCGCTGACTTCATCAGAAGAATGATTTCTACTGTTGGGAAACGTTAACACCACTAATTGTCTTCTTATTTATTATCAATGTATAATTATGTGTAACAGCATAACAACATACTTGTTTCGCAATTAAAATATTTAATAAATACAGGTATCTTGCAGGTTTCTAATTTTCTTTCGCAAACTATTGTTGAATAGTTTAAATTGTGTCGCCACTAAAAAACTAGCCATTTTGTAGCAATTCTAAAATCACAGTCTAAACTGCATACACTTAGCTCTACAGTTGCAATTTGAATGCAAATATTAGAATGCATCATGTTATATCATCCATATTTTTTTATTTAAACATTCAAATAACACATAATACAGTACATACATGTATATAAAAAGATATGTGGTATTGTGTGGATATACAAAACACTTCACATCAGTTATTTGCACATAAAATAATAGTTACAAAATAAGTAAAACTCAGCAACCTACATTGCAAGAATATTTACGTATATGAAATTACAAAGTGGTGTTATTGTATTAACTTTTACAAAATTAACATTGCTGGTTTTGCACTAGCCATAAAACTTTTATCATGGATTAGCAAGTAACAACCAATTTATTAATTACACAATAGAACGGAAATCATATTAATTGCATTATGCATTTACTAAACAAGCTATTTGCTACTGTTTAGAATTACACTATCTTACTAAAAATGATCACTGGTACTTAGTGCTTTTACATACTTTTGGTAAGTTTTGTATTACTAGTTTGACAATAATTGGCAGACACTTGTCGATATAGAATCTACAGACAAAATTTGCATGGAAACTTTTCATATTTTTTCAGCATAATTGCCTTCAAATTGTTAATTTAACAACCCTTTGACATTGTTTGCACATCTGATCTTATTATACCATAGCTGATTTTTGTTTATAGATAGACTTTTCAAAGTTCTATAAAAGTTCACACATGTTCCATCCAAGTAAACAAACAGAACCAATAAAGATCACCACAGATAATAACTGTGTGTATAGCTTGGAAATTTTGATAGTTCGGGAATCCCTCCTTTGTTGATTTCCGTAAACCAAAACTGTCAGTTTTGCTGGATATAATGGCTTGTATAATGCCCAGCTCTTGCCTTGGCAGAACAGCTTCTAAAAACGGAAAACCAACAAATATCTTAAAATTTGATCAATAATGCAGACAATTTATAAATGTCTTGTTTTTTGTTGATTCCGAATCTGGAAGATTTTTTACGTAAGATTGTGGTACGAAAATTCCAACGGTATCGGATTTTGTGGTTTTAGGCCTAAACTATTTATAGTGATATGTAACCTTTTGGGATATCGGTAAAGTGCGAGCAGACGGGGTGAAAATACTTTAAAAATTAAAGCTAAAAGACTCAAAAGTTAGATCTGAATATCTTAAAAAAATGTGAATAAATGTGTTTCTGGTGGGTAACAACGACAACTTACCAGAATATTGCTCATGATCAAACGTTAAACTTCTTTCTGAGAGCGAATGGAAAATGCGTCACAAATTCTGATACATAAACAGTAGGGTGTCGTTATTGAAATACCGCGAGAATACTTGAAGAATAGAGATGCCAGCTATAGTGTTTAAAACAAATAATTTTTTAACAAGCGTTTGTGATTTGTCAGGATAATAATAACAATAAGATATCGAAAAGATCAAAGCAAATAAATTCGACAGAAATCGGAGATTCGGCAATATATTAAAGACGGGTTATGTTTCCATAAATTGTGTTCGGTGAAGACTGTTACTATATGTAGTGAACCAGTCTTCGGCTTATACCCACTGAAGAAGAGCATTCAGGGGAAATTATTGAGTAATGACCTAATTTTGGAACGGTTGCGAAGAAAAACAAATAATGCGAGAATATTTAGTGCGATTCGCTACACAATTATGATGTCATTGATATAACTTTTTCTGAGGTATGTATTTACATGTTATTTAGCATATGTCAAAGTGTTTTTGATTTGTTCAAGTTCATTAATAGCATCGCGAAAATATATGTCGCGTGGCAAATTTTTTTGAGACGTATCCATATGTGGTGTTATTATGTAATTTTATGTCTAAATTCCCATATGTATGAACGGTCAACGCCCGCTTCGCGGGCTTTTGCCCGTATAACAGAATTACACATGAAAAAGAATGGAAATTAAATGAAAATATACGAGTCAATGGCCACACACGAAACAATCGTACACATTTGAAATATTAATACGCGCGTTCTCCGAACAGACAAGTGGTTTTTCGGACATAGTTATTTGATTCAATTGTTAATTGTATCGTGAATCATCGCGCTAATGCTTAATGAATTGGTCTCTATGGCGGAATAATTCTTATTAAATTAATCAAAACTAGTACTTATCATGGAATAATTGATTTTTTTTATTGACATACCATAATTATATCGCCGAATATCTGCAATAAAGATACATTGTATTTCTGGTTAAGTTCACCGGGTTAATGCGATAGTTTATAAAATGAGTCTTGTACTGACCGCGAACTGAACTTTATACCTTGCGAGATGGAATGCAGTGCATTAAAGTGAGGTCACGATTTCACTGCTGGAACGACGGTTTGTTTAAAGCTTTATACTTTTACATGTTTGTTTCGGTGTTTCGAAAACAATTTAACATATTTTGGTCAAAACGAATATCAGGATAGGGGACAACAATATTCATATGATGCAAAATATACGTGGAATATTCATGGAATAATTGATTTTTTTTATTGACATACCATAATTATATCGCCGAATATCTGCAATAAAGATACATTGTATTTCTGGTTAAGTTCACCGGGTTAATGCGATAGAGTTTATAAAATGAGTCTTGTACTGACCGCGAACTGAACTTTATACCTTGCGAGATGGAATGCAGTGCATTAAATGAGGTCACGATTCCACTGCTGGAACGACGGTTTGTTTAAAGCTTTATACTTTTACATGTTTGTTTCGGTGTTTCGAAAACAATTTAACATATTTTGGTCAAAACGAATATCAGGATAGGGGACAACAATATTCATATGATGCAAAATATACGTGATCACAGAATGCAATGCGGTAGTAATAACTAAATATGAGAACACAGCCTTTAAGTATAAACGCTTTGTCGCTGACAATCTTCTAAATGTAAAGGGGCACAAACAAACTGTATTGATGTCGTGAGTTGAGTGTGAAATTGATCTATCCCTCAAGCCTTTCTATAAGGGATAAAGTTGATTCATGCTGAACACGCATTTAACATCATTACAAAGACGCGTTCGTGTTGCCGATGTTCTGGGGGAATTATGTTCAAATCAGCCAATGGAATAAATGAAGCGTATTCATTCAGATCTAGTCGCGGGAAATTTTATTTGAATTTTATTGGACACTTACAAAGGTCATGTAAGGTGAATAGCTGACCGAAAAAAGGTCGCGTAGAGAGCCGATACACAACGGATCATTAAAACACTTACACATTTTGATCGATGATGTAAAAGTATCCTGACGGGTTTTATATGGCTATGTTTACTTCTTCTTTTTGGTACACGTTGATCATAGTCTGCGATTAACAGCTTGTGAATAGTGCACAGTTTACTAGCAAGCATAACAATTACCTTTGTGCGCGATCTCAATAAAAAATACGTTTTGTTTACTCAACTTTTTTTTCAGAAATAGGAATAAGGCAATGAAAATGTTTTGTATCAAATGCAATGTAATTTCAGACAACCACTTTTTCTTAAGTGTTTGATCACACTTATAAACCCAAAACAGACAGGCGGACGGACGGAAGGACGTACGGACGGGCAGGCTCGGGTGGGCGGGTGTGCGGCGTGAGGGCGCGGGCGGGTGCGGGCGGGCGCGGGTGGGCGCGGGCGGGCCGGCCGGCATGCAGGCGGGCGGACGGACGGACGGACGGACTGGCAGGCAGGCAGACAGACAGGCAGGCAGGCAGGGAGGGAGGGAGGGAGGCAGACAGACAGACGGACAGACGGACGGACGGACAGACGGACAGACAGGCAGGCAGACAGACAGACAGAGAAGGGGAAGGGGGTGATGGAGGCAGGGAGGGATTATATATGTGTGGAGTCGGGCTTTCCTGACTTATTTAATCCTTGTTTTTCTGATTGCTCTTAAATTTCCTTTGTAATTGCACTATCTACAAACTACAGGTTACTGTCCTGCGTGTTTTACAGGCTACAGATGCATCAATCTGATTAAGGGAGCTATACTCATTTGGATTATATGTAAATGATTGGAATGCATATATCATACTGTAATAATACATACTTTTTTTCCCTATGATTTCGAAAAGTATATTATTTCGCGTTTATTGACTGTATGCAAATTATGTATACACAAGAAAGTATATATTATTATTTATTTCTAAGTCGTTATATAAAATGGCACGTTTGTCATAAGTTTTGCGTTGAAAGATACTGGCCATATTTCAGTAGGCTAGCGTATATTCATAAATGAATCATTGGTCTGTTAATTTCAGATAAATTATTGCATATGTGTTAAGTTACAAATAATACACGTTAAACAAACAAGAGTGATCCTTTTGAGTATGGGTTTTCTTCTATTTACATATCATATGAGAGAAAAGGAAGACCATATAGATAACGTTAGAAAATGCAATATGGACAATGAAGGAAAATGACGTTTTTTATGTGTAACAAACCCCTGTCGTTTGATTTACCTAATAAATTTATTTAACAAATGCATTTATGTTGTTTTGTTTTGTTTATATATATATTTATTAACACTACTGCAACAATTAAGAATAAAAATGGATCTTTCGAATTAGAATTCATATGTATAGAAACTTCTATATGATTTTGGGTATATAATTATATTTCATATTCTGACAAATCTGTAGTTCTGTATCTATTTAAAGCTTGTAATAAGCATTTATTTGCAAAACTACAAACATGATTTATACACTTACACAAAAAAGCTATTGTCCATGAATGCTAGTTTGATATTTTGCCTGACGACTTAAGGAACATTGTTACACGCTTTCGGATTTGTGCACCCTCCTAACAGAGTGAATGATTGAGTTAATATTCAAGGGTACTTGAGAGCGAATGACTGCCTGTTCGAATGTGTGATTGACAGACTAACTGCGCGAGTGTATATGTAAGTAATTTAACGAATGTAAGACTGTGACAGGGATTGATTGAATCCGTGATTGTGCAAGTGAGTAATTGACTGACTGTTAGGCTGACTGCTAGAATGTGTGAATGAAAATGTCAGTGATTATAGCCCAAGTCTCATTATTGCCGGTAGAGCCCCGGTCCATCCCGATTTGCTAACGCCGGTCGACTGGCGAGAACCGGGATTATTCGTATATTTTTTAAGCGGTCACAATATTTCCCGGTGCCGCCCCGGTTGAAGCCGGTCAACAGCCCGGCAGAGTCCCGGTCAGCCCCGGACTGGCTACGGTTTATCCCGGTGAAAACCCCGGCAAATCCCCGGTTGTCGCCGGTAATGCCCTGATTGACCCCGGTGAAAGCCGGTAGCGTCCCGACAGCGTCCCGGCAGCGTCCCGGCAGCGTTCCGGCAGCGCCCCGGTATACCGTAACTCCGCCGGCACTCACCGGGGCTGAACCGGCATCAGACCCCGGCAGAGCTAATGCAACGCCCCGATTTAACCCCGGCCGTCGCCCGTAATGCCCCGGCAAAGCCCCGGTGAATGCCGGTGGCGTCCCGGCAGAGCGCCGGTTAATTTATGTACCGTAGCTATACCGAGACTCTACCGGCATTCATCGGGGCTCCACTGGTGTTTGCCGTAGCTCTGCCGGGGTCTGTATGGGCCCCGGTGGAGGTACGGTGCCGTCCCGGTTGTTTCCGGTGCTATCGGTTGTTCTCGGTGCCGCGTCTGTCGTTGCAGGTCCTTCCCTGTGTCTCCCGGAGGTATTAAACATGATATTACTTTCCCGGTGGAGCCCCGGTTGTCCCCGTTTTATCCCGGTCGAGCCCCGGTTCATCCTGGTAGAGCCCCGGTTCATCCCGGAGCATGCACCGGGGCTCCGCCGGCATCACAGTGAGACTGGGCCGTAACTGACTGTGCGAATTAACTTGTCAGTGATTGATTGACTTTTAAATTGTACGCTTGAATGAGTGTTCGGTTCGAGTATAAGTGTGAATACGTGCGGGTTTGTGATAAAGACAGCCACGACGCCAGCCAGTGCAAAATATTCGCCCAAAATAGGAAACCAAATTTGTAAAAACGTTTGCTTATTGTTCCGTTGAATCTATTATTTAATTGTCAAACTTAATGATAAAGAGATTTTATACATGTACGAATTTAAGTGTGGTGCAATTATGTTTTTATTGCATTGAAATATAATCTTATTGAGTAAATGATTGCACTTTCTTTACTGTCAGAAAAGTAATAGTTTGTTTGTGAGAGCCACTTTAGCTTATTTACAGGCATCGGTAAGATATCATTAAATGTTCAGATATACCCTCGCAAATCGATTTTGTGTTCAGAATCAAGTTCCGAACACCTTCACTTATGCTTTAATTTAGAAGATATTTGTTACGTACTGGTGCAGTACCATTAATCCACCGCAATCTAAATGGTTTTGCAAGTCTGGATCAATACAGTAGAGTAAATTCACAACACTGACATTGCTTCGCATTGTTCCGACGAGTATTTAAATACGTAAGCATTTTTGTGTAGGTGACCACTTAAAAGAATATATATTTTTTGTGCCCCCCCCCCCCCCCCCCGATTTGTGTCCGTGATCAAATCGAGTCATCTTGTTTTTACATACACTTATTTTGTAAGTAGTCGGGTTTGTTTCTAAATTTTCATACACACAAAAAATGCAAATCAACCGCTCAAGGGCAATACATTATCAAAAAGCACTTCGTTACATAAATAATGTCATCAATTTTAGAAAACTCTAAACTCATGAAATATAAATATTAGAGATATTTGTATTTAAAACACTACATTAACAAAGACTTACGCGTGTTATTGAGTTGATTAAGATTACCAACACTCTAGGGGTTCACAACCATTCATGTCTTTAAAATAAATTGCGTAGGCAATTTTAAAACGGAGAACGGATTGTATAAAAGATTGTATAAAATAATAATATTTTTATTTCTTTATGTTATTACATAATAATATTATAAAAAAGAATACATCAAATAATATCAAGTTGAACTTTTAATGTTGGTGTTAAAGGCACTGTCACAGTATTTTTAACACACTTTAAATCTTGAATATTATTGCTTAATCATTTTCCAGTACCAAATACACGCCGGGTATGCGGATACTTTGATAACAGATAGCACTACGATACCAGATAATTACAAAAGCCACGCGCGAGAGTTGAGTTTTTCAGATTTTTTTTGCATTTATGTTCTGTTCATTTGGTTTTCAGACACGTAACATTGTTTGGTCGATTAATGGTATAGTACTTCGTATTGCGGAGCAAGAAAGTCGTGAAAAGAAACAGTGGATTATAAAAAAAGAGATACAATTTCATTGATCATTGTCATGAATTCGATGAAAAGTACGTTTTTGAACAAAATAAAAATACTTGGAAATAAATCAACGTGCCAACTAATCGAAATAAAAGATAAATATGTTATTTAATTTTACAACATGTTAAATTTTAGTTGAATAACGTATTTGAGGAAATTCAAATGTTTTAAGAGTCGGATGCCAAATTTTCACGGACACTTCTTTTATCGATCATATCAAAGACAATAGCACTTTGATTCCAGATACCTCGACACCTTTTACCAAATATAACACACTCTATTAAGTGAATCAGAAATGCAGAATTCGCTGTGGTATACTGCTATAGTAAGCAGGCAATAAATACAAATGTATCTACTGACGTAAATTAAAAATGAATTACCGAAACATGTTCTTATCCCTTTGGAATATGATAATAAAAGGGAAAGGGAAGTGTAAAGCTCAATATAAAGGGAGTTAAATTTTGTGGCTACGCATTAGTATCGTTTTAATGATGCGATTCTAATGAGCACCAATGACAAAGGATTTTATGAGGTGTATTGGCCGCTTTAAGACCCCTTGCTCCCCTTATCTAGAGTCCTTCTATACGTTCAATTGAACGTGTTGATCCACATGATCCGTTGTATTTTCAATTCTCTTATACCCCCAATACACCGACTCCGTTCGAAGTACGTTCTGAAAAATGTAACTAAACGGGCTCGAACTGTGTAAGAACGGAGTGATCGTAGTAGCAACGTGTTACGAACTGTCTTCGAACTTTGTTGACGGCCTGGAACGGGGTTGAACGGGAGAGGTGTTTCAGAACTTTGAGCCTACTCAAAATTTCTGTAGAAATATATTTCAAGTGACGACCAAAAATAATTGTCTAAATAATAAACTTGTTTGTAAGTGGTAAATTGAGATTAAGAGAATTGAAAATACAACGGATCATGTGGATCAAATACCATCAAAATTTCAGTATTTGAAGCACAGTGATAACTCTACATGCTGGATTATCAAACAATTTCTTGCAATATTTCTAAGTAGTTTTATTTTGTTGAAATGTTTACTGTTTATCCAGTTTATGCTGTTTTCCGACCGAATTTTCTATTTATTGGGGAAAAATCTACCATTTTTCCGTGATGTTTTTATTTGCAATAGAAAATGATACACAATTTATAAACTCGACCATGTGCCTTGTCTAAAAAAACTAATCTTTATAATATAACTTCAAAAAACCTGATGAACTTACCTCTCGCGCGTGGCTTTTGTTGTTATCTGGTATCGAAGTGCCATCTGTTATCAAAGTATCCGCATACCCATCGTGAAATAGTCGAAATGAAGATGAACTTGCAAGCAAATGAACTAAACAAGCCGATAGATACGCAGAAAATTAATATAAAAATAACACGATAACGTGTTGGTATGAACACGGTCTTTTTTAAAGACAAATCGATGACTTTTTAAAGCTTTTGTTCTAAGTCTGAACCTCTTCGTGGTGATGAATTTACCGCGAAAATAGTATTTGTAAATACCGCGCATTTAAGCGAGAAGTGTTTTGATTGGTCGGTTATGCATGTTAAATACGCTAGCCATTGGTATTTAATACCTTTTAAAGCCAGGCTATCGAAATACCAAATGGTATAATAAAAAACCACGGTACAGTCGACACATCGTTAGTCGGTTTACATAAAGCCTATTGAACGACGTAACCTACGGAATCCGGATAGTGCTATCTATAATCTCGCGCTTCTTTCATCAAGGGCGACACTAGACACACGAAGCGATACACGATATTTGTCGCGACAGTCGCGGCGACGCACGATATTTTACTTTAATAAGAGATATATTCGAATCTTATATAAAATGATAATGCTCCTAAATAATAACAGCAATTTAAAGGGATATTTTCACGCTTTGGTAAATTGACAAAATTGAAAAAAGTTGTTTCAGATTCGTAAGTTTTCGTTTTAGTTATGATATTTGTGAGGAAACAGTAATACTGAACATTAACCATGCTCTAATATAGCCATTATATGCATCTTTTGACGATTTTAAAACCTAAAAATTATAAAGCGTTGCAACGCGAAACGATTGAATAATTTGGAGAGTTCTGTTTTTGTCGTTAAATTTTGTGAAACTACGAAGATTGCTTATATAAGGTATAAAATACGTCAAAATGTGTACTCGGCGGAATAGCTCAGTAGGCTAAAGCGTTTTTACTTCAGGACTCTGGCAGGACTCCAGGGGTCACTGGTTCGAAACCTGCTCCGGGCAATGTTCTTTTCCTTTTTTTATTTTTTTCTTGATTTTTTACTGGAGCTTTTATGATCCAATGTTTACATGTATCAATATAAAGCATTTAATGAATAAGTTAAAAAAATGCAAAAATCTGTGAAAAGGCCCCTTTAACATGCATATTAAATTACATATTTTTAAGAAATCGATACAATTATTATTTCAAATATATTGTGTTTGAAGTCATAAGTCAACATGATGTGGAGTCCCGACATTATTTGTCCTCATTGGTCTGTAAATTGGCTATTTTACCATATACGTTAGCAGTTAATAGTTAATTAATAGCTGTATAAGATGGGAATGTACTATATACAATGCATGTGCGATTAGAAAGTCATACGATGTTCTATTATTATGTCCCCCGTCGCCACAAACTTTAAGGTGACCGCATTCTTCACCATAGGCAAGTATGAGTTGTCTCATAACACGGACACAAATATTGATAACAAACCTGTTTTTACTTTTAAGACCGCAAAATGACCATATATAACTTGTCAAGCTTTTATAAATGCTAAAAGTCGTGTTTACAGTTTAAGACATAATACAAATACAATACGCAAAAACAAACAACACACATGACTGCTACATATATTACAGAGTCATTGCACAATATCGTCTTAACAATCTGTATTTTAAGAACTCTGGTTCAATAAATTAGTGAATAAGATGCTGCTGATGTGGAATAAATTGGTTCATTTACTGAAGCCACTCGGGCAGTAGTGTCACATGTGTAAATTGATATTTCCGATTGTTTAGATAAACTAGTGAATTTTCATAAATGTTCATGTCCGAATGTTTAGATTAAATGGTGAATAAGACACTATTAGCAAGCATAAACAATGTTTGCATGGATTGTTTTAAGAAAGGTATTTTAAATGTTGTGTACTTTTATCCTGCAAGTATTTGTGTATGTAAACATTGCAAAATCTTTGCTTTCGAAATAATTTGGTTTTGATCGTCTTGTGTGCAACATATATCCATGTACATTCATCAATTTGCTGACTATCCGTAATGAAAATGAAGGTTGGGGATGAGCCGCTTACGTAGTGACCCGCAACGATGAGACGCGGTATTTACTATAGTCTGCGGTGCCGTCTGAGTGCTTTTCGATAAAGACTAATGTTTGCGCTGCTGACTTGACGATCGGTGATTAGATATCTGATGTGACCTGGCGACGTTTTTGTCCACTATAATGCCTTTGGTTTACCCGCGATGGCGACCATGGCGTGCTATGCTTATTAGTCGACATGCGATAGTTATCAGGGTTTGCGCTGCTGACTCGGCGACACTAGGTGATGACTATGGTTTGCGCTGGTTACAAAGTGACTCGCGGTGATGACTATTATTATTACTGCTAACTTGGTGACCCACAATATGTACTATTATTCGTGCTGCTTGGATTGTGTCCCGCAATAATGACCAGTATCTGCTGACATTTCGATACATTTGGAGACTTTTCTGAATGAAGTTAGCATTTTAAGGAATAACCTTCAACACTAGCGTCAATAATCTAGGCAAAAATAACTGGATACACGAGATTTCACGAATGCAAGAGCAGTTCATTATATATCTATAGTTTCATAGTTATATGAAAGCAAATTTACGAAATTTGAAGTCGTATTTTACAATAATTTAACCATGCAGTTGAATCTACCAATCCCTCTTGTCGTATTAAATGCTTGTCATACTCGTCATCATCTTCATCAGATGTAGCAGATAGTGTAGCAGCAGTAACTCCAACAAAATGTTGTTTATCCCCAACTTCAAACTGTTGCACTACGACTGAGTCAAGTTAACAATAGTCTCGTTTGATTTGCATATATTCGTCTCCGTTCCCGTCAACACGGAACAGCAGTTTACAAAACACATTATGTTTTGCATTACACACACTCTGCATAAAATGTCGTAGCGATAATGGAGGCAGTGTTTTATAAATTATAAACGCATTTATAAACATCCGCATTTATATTATGTTGACAGGTTTCATTACTCGATATAAAGACGCATCTATCTATGTTGAAACACACATGATGTTTAAGTGAAGACAGTTTTATCAACGTACTGTACAACCACTCTATTGAACACGTTCCCTCTAGTAAATCCATCAATTGAAGAGATGGTGGTAATTCATGATCAAATTGCGTCAAATATGTTCCCCGTAAATACATCCGTTTCAACATGTTTAGCTTTGTTTGCACAACGGATTTCAGTGAACTATCATCAGCAGCTTCAACACTCAGACTCCCTATACTTGAATCACGAAATATTTCATTCCGGACTGCCATATTTCACTAAAATCTCGATATTGGACATGTCAAATGACACAATTTCCGATCGCAAGTCCGATACATGTCTTTTAGATTCTTCTCCAAGGGCGTTTGCATTTGACAACAATACAACATCCCACAGCTCACACTTGACATGATGATTCAGTGAAGAGAGCGTGATCAACAAACTACAGAGCCACTCATACAAACATTCGCCTTTCTGTAGACTTATATACTGCAAAGAAGCAGGTAGCTTGAAATAACATCGACCGGTAAATGTACCCCAAAGATACAGTTTTGTTAACTTCTTGAGCATGTCAAGAATATCGGATCGTAATAAGGCACCGTTGGCCGTTCTCAGTTCCAAAGTCGCAATACTTATTTCACGAAATATTTCAAACATTTCCATACATCTATCTGTCACTAATATCGCAATTTTGGACATATCACGTGATAACATCTGTTCTCGCATATCAGATTTATTTTTTTGTAAATCGTATCCATGGGCTTCTTCTCTTGACTGAAATACAACATTCCAAAGTTCACACTTTACTAGATGATCTAATGAAGCGATCGTCATCAACAAGCTGCACAGCCACTCAGATGAACAGTCAACATCATTTAGACTTATGGATTGTAATGAATCGGACAGCTTAAGGTCACATCGACCAGTATAAGTCCCCCACAAATGAAGCTTTGTTAGATTTTTGAGCGTGTGAAGGATCTTCGATGCTAATGTGGCACAATCAGCCGTTTTAAGATCTATGACGTCTATGCTTGTATCTCGAAATATTTCAAACAATTTGCTACTGCCATTTTTTACTAATATCTCTATAATTGATATGTCACGTGACAATATATCAGATCGCAAAGCAGATATGTTTTTATCTGAATCGTCTCCACAAGCATCTTCACTTGATTGCAATACAAATTCCAACATCTCACACTTCACAGCATGATCTAATGAAGAGAGCTCGATCAACATGCTATACAACCACTCAGATGGACACGCGCCTTTGTGTAGACTGAAACACTGAAATGAAGTAGGCAGCTTAAGATCACATCGTCCCGTATAGGTCCCCGACAAAAAAAGCCATGTTAACTTGTCGAGCGTGTGAAGAATCTTTGAAGCTAATGATGAACAAAACTCCGTTCTCAGATCCAGGATCCCTATACTTGTATCACGAAATATTTTAAACAGTTCAATACTTCCATTTCCCATTAATATTTCAACATTGGACATGCTGCATGACAATACTTTAGATCGCAAGTCCAAAACCTGAATATGTGAATCGTTCCCATGCGCTTCATCACTTGACAATTTAACATTCCAAAGCTCACACTTTACAGGATGATCTAGTAACGAGAGCGTGATCAACAAGCTGCATAGACACTCAAATGAACATTTGACTTCCGGCAAACTTATACACTGCAATGAAGCTGGCAGATTAAGATCACATCGACCCGTATATGTTCCCGTAAACACAGCTTTTTTAACTTAAGGTGTGAAGAATCTCTGATGCTGTTGAAGCACAATCAGCCGTTCCCAGGTCCAAGGTCCCTAAACTTGTTTCACGTAATATTTCAAACAGATCCTCATTGATATATTTGCCATATATATCGATCTTGGACATGTCACGTGACATTATTTCAGATCGCAAGTCAGATTCTTTTGTATAGGAATCTCTCCACAGGCTTCGTCATATGAACTTAATTCAACATCCCAAAGCTCACACTGTACATGGTGATCCAATGAAGAGAGAGTGATCAATAAGCTACACAGCCACTCATATGGCGCACCAAAGGGGTCGAAACTTTAACTTCTGCTCGAGCAGGAAAAATGCTGCTCGAGCAGCAATATGCTGCTCGAGCAGCAAATTTACTGCTCGAGCAGCATTTTTTTCTGCTCGAGCACAAAAATCCTGCTCGACCAGCATTTATTTTTAGAATAAGCCCTCGAACCCGTTAGCCAATCAAATTTCAGCTTACAAACCGACGACATAAGATACCTCTATGGAAACGAAATAGACCTAACAATAAATAACTTTAGAAAAACTAAAACGAACTCATAATTTGTGTTTTAATGAATAATTATTAAATTCTCATCATTTTTTCGTAGTTGTTATTTATTTATTAATCTTCAAATCGTTTCGCGTTATTCACCTCGGCACCATATTCTCACTAAGATGGCGGCGGCAGGTGAATTTATCGACGAGTGTCATCGCCGTATTTTGAATTTAGCAAGGGTATTACGAGAGAACGATTCGTCAATCGAAATTCTTGAGTCTTCATACACAGAGCTAACAGCCCTCATCAGAAATATTCGTCGGGTTTCTCAAGAATCGCCGGATGCCGTCGAGTTGGGGCATATCGCCGAAAGCATTATTCATGCAATAGATGGTTAAAAACGGTAAGATAATTTTATTACCAGCCTTCTATCAATACCAATATTGAAAGTCAGATAAAGGGATCAAAGGGAATGTCAACCACGACAACGAAGAAAAGAAAAGTTGTAAAATACCGTATTTTTTTTACAATTACTAGTTTATATTGATTAAAATATCACGACTGGTATATTACATTACTTGAAAAAAGTTCATCTTTTCATATTAGGTAATACAATTTTGTGATGTAAAATCGAAAGTACATTGCGAAAATAGGTGACATAACGATATACACACTATAAATAACGCAAGTAGATTGATCATTTTATGTATAGAATATATACATTTCGCTACGCATGTACAATTTGCAATCCTGGGTTTACCACGTGATGATGATGATCAATCTACTTGTATTATTTATAGTTACCTGGTAGTTACCTGGTAGACATACCCAGTAAAATTTATTACCGAATATATAGTGATATGAAAACTTAACAACTTTTTTCAAGTAATGTGCTCTACCAGTCTTGATATTTTAATCAATATAAACTAATAATTGTAAAGAAATACTGTCTTTTACAACTTTTCTTTTCTTTGTCGTCATGGTTGACAGTCCCTTTAAGAAGCGAAAGCTTTTCTACGGAAACGGCCTCTACTACATTGTGAACATTTCGAAGGAACACATCCAAATATGCTGCTTTTTAGTGGATCCGTGGGTCTTTCTTACTGTAATCTGCACGAATATTTCTTTATTGGTATGATAAATCATTACCATTTACAAACAAGGTGTCGATAACAAATGATTTTTGTAATAACATGAAGCTCATTTTCATGCTAAGCAGAATAAACCAATTAAAAATCTGAACTATTAGACTACACTCACCACAGTGATCAAAGTAGGTCAGGTGCTTTTTCATCGGTTCAGTGGCTCGCATTACTCGTCATTAAACAAACGTCTGCAAACATTGAATAAACCAAAATGGAAGGCGGAGCAGATTTTTTTTTCAATGTGAAAAGATGATGCAAGAATGTGGTTTATTTGAATTTTATATGGTATTTACATGAGGGGGGGGGGGGGGCATTTATGATGACTTAAGAATAGTTGTTATCTTTTTTTCCTTATCGTTCTGTCAATTTTACTGCCAGACTGAAAATTTTCCTCTGTAAGTTTGTTGTCAGGATAAATTCTTGCTGCACGAGCTTTAGTTCTAAACGATTTCACTTTCCACGCAAGCGAGAAACCACGGCTCGATGAGAAAAAGGCTAAGTTGAAATAAAGAGTCTGTTAGTGTACAGCAGAGTGTACTAGCCTGTCTGACCATATGTTTGACTGGTAACACCAAAACAGTGTCAACAAACCTATAATTTACCATTCCAAAAGTTAATTCAAGCCAATTTTTTGCAAAATTACATACTGTGAAACCATTATTAATCGTCAGGCATTAATTTTCATAAATTTCGTCAGTCGACCGATCGGCGAATTTAAGATCCTAACGAACAATCATGCTCTATGTTTGAACAAAAACAAACACTAAGTTGAGCAATATTTTAAAACTTTACCGTAGACATGAGGCATTAAATTCCTACATAATCCATGCACACATTCACTGCTGTTTCGTAATCAAGATTAATCCGGTTTTGACACAAAGGAATGTAGATTACACAAGGTACTTAACTGACACATTACACTTCTTTAAAACGCGTGTGCAGTACAGCTGTATCGAATGCTTTGACTTCGTTTATGTAGAATGGTAATGAATTAGCGCTAATTGTTTATAGCTTAATTACCCATTAGGTGCATTGTGTTTTTCAGGGGTGTTGCATATTAGCCATCACGCAGCGAATGTCGATGAAAGACAATAAACCAAACGAAAAGATGACGATGTGTGATCAACATGCGTATTTATCACAAATTAATAAAGAATATTTTAATTGCTGTTTGTTGTTTGATTGTTTGCATTTAACCACACTTATTACTATTTTATATGTATCAATTTATTTGTTTTTAAATTAGTGATATTTTTTATTTATATACCGGTAGTTTACTTTTTAAGAACAAACACACACATAGAGTTTATAATTTTAATGTTGATATCAGAATAAAAAAGCATTTTATTTGAAAAAAAACACTTAACAAACTGGAACCTCTTTCGTATAACACAAACAGTTTTAAAACGGTATTGACAGCATTTTAATAAAAATCATATCAACTAGAACACATACCCAAGAAAATAAACAAAAGTGACTAGTTTGATTTGCTTGCAAAAAATACTTCATTTCATTAGGGTACGATTGTTATCAGTATGGCAATAATAATAATAGAATAAGACTAATTGGCAATTGGCTTCGTTGTTACAAACACTCGTTAACGGTTATTCGTTCACACTTGTCCGCTAATCATAACAATGAACGTGTGAATGGCATACATTAAGAGGGTCCATTACTGTCCCTTGATAACAAAAGACTAGTTAATTGGCATGTGACAAACAGGCCCCACCTCCTGCAGTGATTCTCAAGTGTGTTCCCGCAATCGTACCACGATTTTTCGCAACTGCGATTGATCGCGAATATGTATTACACACAAATCGGATATTGACTGACGCATTTTTTTTTTAATTCAAAATCAGAAATCGGCGAATTTAAGTGCTGACGAAATCGTCATTTTTATAAAAATGACGAAATTTTGTGCTGTCGAAAATAAATGGTTTCACAGTATAAATTTTGCTGAAACTGACTTATTTACCCTCAAAAAGTGCAATTATTAGAATGAGGGCTATCTTTATATAGTCTATTATTGTAACGGTTGGTAAGGAGTTTATCTGTGGTGGGTTCGTGTCAATAAGGCAGTTCACTATTAAGACGTTTTGACCAAATTCCCTTTTTTAGTAATTATAAAACAACAAATAGTTTTATAATCATACTAGTTTAAACCACATTTATACTGATAATTTTGCCTATGCACTGCAGTATGCATCCCACGTTATATAGGCATATAAACCCTCAGGGACCCATTATACCAGAAAATATGTGTCCAGTTGTCAAAAGTGTATATAGAATAAATTATACTCATTTTGTAACATAACAATTTTTTGTCACTTGTAAGAAAAGCCTTGACAATCCAGTCTAAGGCATCATTATATTATTTGATACAAAAGTGTGTGAAATTCTTATTTTTAAGCACAAGCCTGAATTCTCCTACTCCCGGATCAGATTTTAGTAGACAAAATGCGTTCGTGCTTATTTTAATTTTTACACTGATACAATCCCGTTGACTGGATCATTGGTACTTGGAAACAGATTTTTTCCTGTGACATACAGTTTTGGAAGATGTGTGTCCAAGGGACGCATAAGTTTAATATTCTAAAATTGATTGATTTTTAACCTGTCTCAGTCTGAATTAAATTTTGTTTACATCCATCACTTTCTGCTTGCCAGCTTCCATAAACAAGAAAACACAATATTTAATTGTATAGAATTGTAACATTACAGGCATAAATACGTCAATGATACCATGTTCAACTGATTACTGCTTTAAATTTGTGTTATTGATTGTTAAGTAAAGAACATTAAGAACAAAAACTGAATTTTATTTTTTAAAGATGTAAATCTCACTGAGCACTTAGACTTAAGAGAGTTTAGAATTTGTCATTTTCCGATATGTGAATTCACTGTTCTTCCAGCAGTTAATTACACAAACATTTCAAGAAATAAATCCTTCGCTTTAAAACCTCCTTGAAAATGTGGTTTACATCAAATTGAATTGATAATTTTGATAAAACTTTCTTTGATACAATCAGGTTTGGGCCAAAATTAAGTCCCACATTTATCTGCATTCAGCACTGTGTAAATGTTTGTTGGTTTAATGTGATTTCTTTATATATCCCAGGGTTCTAGAGCCAGCATTTGAATTCAGAAGACCTCGCCAGTTAAGGACAAAAGGGCGGCCACTCTACTACATTTCACGAGAACATCTCACACATCTTGTGGAATTAGGGTATACCAAGAAGCAGATGGCACAGATGCTCCATGTTTCCACTTCAGTCGTGAAGCGCCGGTTAAGGTAATAGTGCTCTTAACCTTTGCAATTTCTTTGGTAGCATTCTGTCAATCAGTGGCCCGATCTCAACCAAACTTATTCTGAAGCACAGAGGAAACTAATTATTGTTAAAAGTAATTGGGTGGAGTTATTCCTCTAATTGACATGGCAACTGGGCACCAAATCTTAAACATTCTGCTTCTCCAAACCTTGTGACTGGATTTCATAAACTTTTTATAATAATTGTTCCTTTATTGACTGTCTATCAAGTTTGTCAAAATCATTATGGTATCTAAAAAAACATTGCCGCCCAGGGGGCTGAGTCTATTTTCATTATATGCCATAATAGAAATACTTTAAAATCTTCTCTGAAACTGTTGGTCATATTTTAGTAATAATTGGCATAAAGTGTTGCGTAACACTGCTAATGTGGTAATATCTAAAAATTCATGAACCTCAAGGGGTGGGGCCTTTTAACCTACATGATTTATGTAGGAAAATTTAAAAAAACATTTGGGATCTAATCTGAAACAAAGGAAAACTTTAAAAAAACTTCATATCAGGTGAGCGACCAAGGGCCCTCTGAGCCCTCTTGCTTGAAACAATTGTCCATATGTTATATTTGGAGCCTACCCATCTACCCATTTAGCAAATATAGGGGATTTTATACAAAGGACTATAATAATGGTGTATTTTGAGGTGTATTTAATTGCAAATAGTGGGGACCTTAACCAGAGGGCATCTAGGGAAGCCTCTGTTTAGAGGCCCTCTGATAAGGGTATACACTGTTTGCTTGTTTTCATATATATGGTATCATGGTACTGTGGGTAAAGGTTTTCTCGTGAGTCATTTGCTCAAAGACATTACAGGTAGCTACATGAAACTTGGAACTTGCAAGTATATTTATACATGTATGTATATTCACTATTTCATGGGTAGTCCACACTGGCGTTGCTCATAACCCTGCGACCTTTATTTATCAAATCCCCTTGTTTTGATTTTAAAAATTATCAAGTGATCACAAAATCTCTATGTTTTTTCTTTGAATAATGAGCTTTGGAGTTGTACAAATTCACAATAAATAACATTATGGTCTATCAGTTTGCTCTTAGAAAAGAAAAAATCAATGCCTTTTTCTTAGATGCAATGGCTAATGCCCCTTAGTATGTTTCCTCCTTATGTAGCCTGTATAACTAGAACTTCATGATTGATCACACATGTGTTTCATACTTTATCATTTTTTAATGTTTGTTTTGTTATAATTTCAGACTCTGTGGTATCAATTTAAGAGCAAGGTTCTCCACCCTTTCTGATGAGGAGCTAGACAGAAGAGTGCAAGATTTTGTCACTGGGAACAAGAACTTAGGCCAGAGGATGGTTCAGGCCATGTTACTGACAGATTGGCACCGAGTTCAACGGCAGAGAGTCGCAGACAGCCTTATCCGGGTTGATGAAGCAGGAGTTGCCATGAGGTGGGCCCATGCTATACAGAGAAGGACATACAAGGTTTTTGGACCAAATGCCCTCTGGCACATTGATGGCAACCATAAGCTGATCAGGTAACTACACATGTCTTCATTTACACACAGTTAGTAATTGTTTATGCCTAAACTAAAGGTTGTCAATTTTGTGTGCTTTTTGATGGAAGTTAGTTTGACCAAACAAGCACTGTGCAACTGCATATACATGACTTGGTGCAAAACTAAGTCTTCCGCCAGTAAGAAATAGACAATACATGGTATTGTGCTGAGCTATCAATGTTAAAAGTGTTTTGCAATCTGACAAGACAGTCCAGATATTATATTTGCTGTTATATTGCAAGGGCAGTTAAGGGGCATCTTCCCCTTCGAATATTTTTTAAAATAATGCAGATATTACCTTAATTTAACTTGCATTTTACCTTGATTTAAGATTATCTAAGATAAGACAAATATTATTGAAAATAATCACATATTTCTTGAAAAATCTGTTCTGAATAGTTGTGTATTTTTTTTAAGAAAATGGTTGCATATCCAAAGTGCCATTTAATTTATATTACACTTCTATTTTGGAAGTTCCATCATCTACGTTTACCGGGTCTGTCTTAGCAATAAGTATTGTTGGACAATAGAGTTACTGTTTTAAATAGTTATTATTATAGTACTGTATTTTTCTAAGGCTTATTTATATGCCAGCATTTCTATCTTTGCTTTTTTTCAGGTGGGGGTTAGTAATCCATGGTGGCATTGATGGCTACTCCAGGCTGATAACCTTTCTCACAGTAGCTTCCAACAACAAGTCAGCAACCATGATGGAGAGTTTCCTGGGAGGCACAACCAAGTATGGTGTTCCATCACGCGTGCGTTCAGATCACGGGTTGGAAAACACTGGTGTTGGAGCTTTCATGCTTGGGTACAGAGGAGCTGGCAGAGGGTCATTCATAACTGGCAGGAGCGTTCACAACCAACGCATTGAAAGGATGTGGAGAGACATGTACAGGTCATGTACACACGTGTTTGCGGAGCTTTTCCGCCACCTGGAGGAGACTGGGAACCTCCATCCATCCAATGCTATACATCGATGGTGCTTGCACTTTGTGTATCTGCCTCGAATTCAGAGAGCCCTTGACACATTCAGAGAAGCATGGAACAGACATCGCCTTAGAACAGGAGGAATGACACCAACCCAGTTATTCTTTCAAGGTGTTCACAGGTTTGCTGGTCAGGGACACACTGGTATTGATGACCTGGTCATGCCTCCAGATGATGCAGATCAGATGATAGATGAGGCAGAGTATGGTGTGGAAGAAGAGGGCCTCATCACAGAAGAGCCTCATGAAGAGCAGGTCAACGAGGAAGCCAGTCCTCTCGCACCAGAGCAGTTAGTCAGACTGAGAGACCTCGTCAACCCTCTGGAGGGATCAGACCTTGGAGTGTCCCTGTTCACTGAAACTGTAGCCTTTGTTGAAAATGTGAATGTTTAGTTTGTTGTTTTACTGCAAGAAAGTGTTGTGACAAAGATGATGTTTGAAATACAGTTGAAGCTTGACATCATAACGATCACCCCAATTGTAATATCGAAACATTTCTTGCCATTCCTAGCAGTATTATTCTGATCATTTATGTCTGCATAATGATTACATTTTAGTAGCTATGCGTCGAATAATAAAAATATGGACTCATTTCTACATATTTTTGGATCACTCCTGGCATATTAATTGACAATAAAAGTAAGAAGATATAAAGCAGTGAACATTGAATGAACATATTGACACATCATTTGGTGGCATAAGTCACTGTTATGGTCTTTCCTTGTTTTTCATTTTTTTCTCAAGTTGTAACCCCTGAAAACTGTTTCATGTTTCTTTTTCCAGTTTTCTGTAATAAAGTTTTTCTTTTATTGAAATCTTCAACCAATTTACATTATGTACATTTCTACCCAATGTTTTTCTCAAAATGCAAACGGATTTTAATAGTGATTTATTTTTTTTTAAACTTTAACTTCAAAGTTAATTTTCACAAATTCTCGGTAAAACTTTTCATTTCACATGGATTATCTCCCCTTATTGAGGTCATAATGGAAAAAATTGTCGGTAAAGCTTTTCAATCAAAAAAGGAATAATTATGTGCATCTAACGTTGTTTCGAATTGACTATATAATTATGTATATCAACAACCTGCGTTTTTTATAGATAACTAAACTCACAGAAATAGATGTAGACTTTAATAGCAATGTAAAATTGCAGCAAAGTGCTTTACAAAGACTCAACTTGGTGGCCCTAGCATCATGTTGTAACACAGTATTTTGTGAAGTTGGAAACAGACATCCATTTGGGAATAAATTGTGTTTTTTCAAAAGCATAATATGCAGTTTTATATGTTGTATTTATTTATTTTGACAAATTATAATTAAACAAGAAACCGTCGGAGACGGGTTATATTCCCAAAATGTTTTTTTTTGGTCACAATATTGCACTCTATATTCAGATAAAAGGAAACGTCTTGAGGCGCATAACTTTGGACAAAATAATACGATGGATGGATAAGCAACTTAAAAATTTCAAAGGGCCATAACTCTCTAAATAAATCTTCTAACAAGAACCCACTAATAATTTGCACAACTCCTCAAGATAGTTAAGCTTCCCATAAAGCTTCATTGTATTCCAGTCAGTAGTTGGGGAGAAGTAGCCCGGACAAGAATTGCACTATATGTACAGTTTATAGAAAATTTTAAAGGGCCATAACTCTGTGAAAAATAATCCGACGAGAACATGCTGATAATATGCACATCTCCTCTTGGTAGTGAAGCTTCCCATAAAGTTTAATTGAATTCCCGTAATAAGTTGCTGAGAAATAGCTCGGACAAGAATTGCACTATATGTACAATGGGAAATTTCAAAGGGCCATAACTCTGTGAAAAATCATCCGACGAGAACCGGCTGATAATTTGCACATCTCTTGGTAGTGAAGCTTCCCATAAAGTTTCATTGAATTCAGGTCATTAGTGGCTGAGAAATAGCCCGGACAAGAATTGCACTATATGTATAGTTAATGGAAATTTTCAAAGGGCCATAACTCTGTGAAAAATCATACGACCAGAACCCTCTGATAATATGCACATCTCCTCTTGGTAGTAAAGCTGCACATAAAGTTTCATTGAATTCTGGTCATTAGTTGCTGAGAAATAGCCCAGACAAAAATTGTGCACAGACAGACACACGGACGGACAGACGAAGCGGCGACTAAATGCATAAAATGCATAAAAAACAAATTGCATACATAAAAGCATCATTTAAATTAAATTAACTGCAAATTTTGATTGTTTATCGATTTTTTAAAATGAATTCCGATGAGCTAATAACAAGAGCTGTTTGTAAAACATGCATGCCCCCCATATGGGCTGTCCGTTGTAGTGGCAGCCATTGTGTGAATACGATTTTTGTCACTGTGACCTTGACCTAAAGACCTCAAAATCAATAAGGGTCATCTGCGAGTCACGATCAATGTACCTATGAAGCGTCATGATCCTAGGCAAAAGCATTCTTGAGTTATCATCCTAAAATCATTTTACTATTTCGGGTCACCGTGACCTTGTGACCTCAAAATCAATAGGGGTGATCTGCAAGTCATGATCAATCTACCTATGAAGTTTCATGATCCTAGGGGTATGCGTTCTTGAGTTATCATTCGAAAACCATTTTACTATTTCGGGTCACCGTGACCTTGACCTTGTGACCTCAAAATCAATAGGGATCATCTGCAAGTTATGATCAATCTACCCATGAAGTTTCATGATCCTAGGCGTATGCGTTCTTGAGTTATCATTCAAAAACCATTTTACTATTTCTGGTCACCGTGACCTTGACCTTTGACCTAGTGACCTCAAAATCAATAGGGGTCATCTGCGAGTCATGATCAATGTACCTATGAAGTTTCATGATCCTAGGCCCAAGCGTTCTTGAGTTATCGTCTGACAACCACCTGCTGGACAGACCGACCGACATGAGCAAAGCAATATACCCCCTCTTCTTCGAAGGGGGGCATAAAAATCTGAAACCTCATGAATATTAATTAGCTAAAAATTATAATTTTCCTGCAATTAACATAAGTTTTGCCTGTCTAGAAGGAAATTCTGAAAATGTTTATGAGTCAAGTTTAAACAAATCGTTCATTGCTGGATTAGACAGCAGCAGCTGGAGCTGTCTTATCCAGGTGTTATACTTGATTTGAATAAGATGACACAATTGCGTAACAAGGGCTGACTTAGTTAAGGAGCCTAGGGGTTTACCAAAAAAACAATCATTTTAATCTAGGAAAAGATTTATTCAATTGCTTAACATATAAATTCAAGACGTGTTTGTGAAACACTTTGTTCTCCAGTACTAATATTTATCAATTGGGGAAAAGCTATGGTTCATCTAAAATAATACATTTCTACCTGAATATTTGACCTTTCACCTTGAGCGATGGTCTTGAGCAATTGTTAAAAAAGTTAGTGATTGCAAATTCTATAGTAATTTGACCTTTGACATTGTTGGATAACCTTGAATATCACCACTAAAAAAGTGCAGCTTAACAAGATACATATTTAAGCTACATATCAAGTTGCTACATGCAATAGTTCCAAAGATATGGCAAGTGTAAAGTATTTGACCTCAATGGATAATATTGACCATCATAAGTGGTTCTACTCAAATTGTGCAGCTAAAGGAGATACTCATGCATGCAAAATATTAAGTTAATACCTGCAAAAGCTCCAAAGTTATGGCCAAGGATAGTCTTTGATCTTGTTTAAGTGTTTGACCTTAGACCTCAATGGATGACCTTGACATTGTCATCCAACCTCTCACATTAAACCCATTTAATTGGAAATAACTTTTTATCTCAAATTATTCAACTGTATAAGCTTCATTTCCATGTCAAATATGAAATATGTAAATGAACTTGTAAAAAAATTACTCTGTATCTAAAATGATATTTAGAAGACTTTTGAAGATGACCTTGGCATGTAAAATTAAATTGTGACTTCGTGAGATACACATGCATGCCATATATCAAAGCTAGCTGCAATAGGTCATAAGCAATGGCCAATGACAAAGTTTGAAGAATACCAGCAAAACAACCAACCAACAGACAGGGCAAAAACAATATGCCCTATATTATACTGGGGGCATAAAAAACAACAAATTTTGCAGTGTGATTTCATTTCAAACAAATTGTGCATTAAAAATAGCAACAAATATTTAATTTCAACTCTTCACTTATCTAGATACTATTGTCACATATTTTGTTTGCCGTATATTTAACAACTAAGTTCAAACAAGCAAGTTTGTTGAATTGTATTAACAGTTCTCCCAAATCCACCAAAAGATGTTATTAACGATATAAAATCAGCAATATTCAATTTCATATGGGACGGTAAGCCTGATAAAATAAAAAGAACTCAGTTAATTCAATCTGTAGAAAATGGAGGTATCCAATTAACGAACATTGACTCATTCTTGAATGCAATCAAATGCAGCTGGGTTAAAAGATACCTAGATAATACCAATACTAGTAAATGGAAATTATTCTACCAGAAAATCCTAAAAAAATATGGTGACTCCTTACTCTTTGAATGTAACATCAGCAATACTATCTTACATGAAATTGCAAACGAAAACATATTTCTGTCTGATGTTCTATCAGCGTGGAGTGATGTCACTCATAAATTAGAAACCCAAACTAGCAGTAAAACAATTTTATGGAACAATAAAGACATAACTTCAAACAATAAGACGTTTTTCTATAAAGATTGGTTTGAACGAAGCATTAAATATGTCGACCAATTATATGACTATAGAATTAAGGATTTCTACTCTTTTGATAATATATGCTACATACATGGAATACCTTCAAATAATTTTCTGAAGTACTACACACTAATCAAAAGCATACCGATACATATTAAATCTGAAATCAATACAAATAATACACCATGTACTCAAACAACATTTGTAGAAAACATACTTGGAAGAAAAAACAAAACAAATAAAATATTTTACAAACTACAAATTAAAAACCCTACGGAAAACTCCAAAATCCAAAATAAATGGCAAGTCCTTTTTGGAGAAAATGAACTTAATTGGAAACACATATTTACCATGCCATATAAAGCAACTATTGAATGCACACTGAGAAATTTTCAATATAAATACATCCATAGAATTATAGCTACAAATAAATATCTCTTTAAATGCAAATTATCTAACTCCAATCTGTGTGACTTCTGCAGTGAAAACATTGAAACTATAGAACATCTTTTTTGGGAGTGCAAACACATCCAGCCTATCTGGAATCAATTAACATCTTTTCTTGAACAACAGCAACTAAACGTTAAACTATCTTTCTTAAATGTAAGTTTCGGAATTAACTCATTGAAATCAATAGACAGTAATAATATTGTGAATTTTATGGTTATATTGATGAAATATTTCATCTTAAACATGAAGTACAAAAAACAAGTACCAAATTTTAATTGTTTTGTCCATAGTCTTAAACTAAAAATCCAGATTGAGAAAGAAATAGCCCTCAGTAATGACACATTACAAATCTTTGAACAAAAATGGAATCGGATTAAATTCTCATAATGTTTTGTCCACTTATATACATTTCACTCTAAAGCTAGTTTATCTTTCTAAAATAGTTTTTTTTTTATCTTTCTAAAAAAGTTTTGTTTATATTTTTTTCAATCAGACAAGATCATTGTGAATTTACAACAAAACACACAAATCCAGTATGCTTTCTTCCGACTTAATACAACTCATCATTTTTCAAAACTATTCCTCTGTTGTTCTTTTCTTTTCTCTCTAAAAAAAATAATATATATATAATAGCATATCTTGTATAACATGTCTGAACTTTATTGCTTTATACAATCACTGTGTTGTATTATCATATACATGTTTACATTATATGTATGATATTGAATAAAAAAAAAAAAAAAAAAAAAAAAAAAAAAAAAAAAAGTTTGTTGAATTGATATCCCCCGCCAATATGCTTCTGGACACAAAAGTGTTATATTTGACACTCAAAAAAGCATTTTTTCACGATACAAAGGGCCATTACTCTTTTATTAGCTAATGGTGTACAATGCCATTTGGCGTGCATCATCCTCTTATCTATATATATACTCATACCAAGTTTCAATGAAATCCGCCAAAGCACTTCCAAGATATGGCTCCAGACACAAAAAAGCATTTTTCCAAGATAAAAAGGGCCATAACTCTGTTATCAACAGATGGTGTACAATGCCATTTGGCGTGCATCATCCTATTATCCATATATATACTTATACCAAGTTTCATTGAAATCCGCCAAAGCACTTGCAAGATATGGCTCCGGACATAAAAGTGCCGGACGGACGGAAAGACGGACGGATAACGCCAAAACAATATCCCTCTGCCTATGGCGGGGGATAACAATGGTTGATTTTTTATTCAAAAAGTCTCTTGTTTATTATACTTGCTTTTTTACAATTCAGACAAGTCTGCACAATCAGCTTAACTAATACAGATTTACGTCAACAAGAGTTGACAATAGTGCGACTAAGTTATATCAGAAATATTGTATTTGCACTAAATGATGTGGTCTAGCACTTAATCTATTTAAAGCCAGACCGACGGATCACAATAGCTCATCTTGAGCTTTGCTCAAGTGAGCTAAAAATTAAGATCTCTTTTCTTGGTAGCGTGTATATCTGAAGGCTCTCTCTGATGAAAAGAAAAACAAATAGCTGTTCTACCAGTCAGAAGCCATGTTAGAAATACAGCTTAGGAATGCATTATGTACATGTATTTACAAAACTGATTATAGTCATCAACATATTTACATATATAACAGACGCCATGTTAGAAATACAGCTTAGGAATGCATTATGTACATGTATTCACAAAACTGATTATAGTCATCAGCATATTTACATATATACAGCAAGGTAGTGAATATGTCATCTGTTAAACATTTGGAATACAGGTTATTAAAAAAGACAACTATTAATCCATCAATCAATCATGCAAGCCAACAACCAACTATCAGTCAATCAAATAAGGCCTCTGTTTGTTGATTAAAGTTCCTGAGACTTTTTCCAAAGTTTGCAAGGTAGGAGAAAAAAAAAAGAAAAAAGATAGTTAGTGACAAGTTTGAAGAAGATTTAACAAAACTTTGACTTCGAGTGTTTCAAAATTGAAGCACTGATGTGCAGGAGAGAAAAGAAAGTTTCACTGTAACTGGAATGTGTTACTGTTCATAACCAGTTCAGTGTAATATTGAACAATGTTTTCAATTGCTGGTGGGCGAGGTCCAAGAGTGACAACCAGGGCACATGTGTTTACCCTGGTTGCTTCACCGAAGAAGACTTCAATCTTCTTGTGGAAGCCGATGGCAGGGATGGCTCTAGCACCCGTCATCCACATTAGAACATCATGCGGCTTCAAAGTGAAGCCATTCACCGTAGCAGCAGATCCTGAAATAATAAACAACACTGACCTTAATATGCATGTCTCCTGTCAGCAGTAGAATAAATATTGTCAGCCAGAAAAAGTATGATGCCTGTGAACATAGCAAACAAAATAATTAGACTAAATGACAGAAAGATAAATAGATGATTTTATTTTTAATTACCCTTTGTCGCTTAAAGAAAGGTGCGGAAACCCTGGGCTGTTTCCTCATCTAGCTGCCTGTGTTTTCCTTCTCTGTAGTTGAACTGCAGCAGATCTCGGACTGCTGCTGCAGTGACCTCCTTCTTCCTGCCACTCAGAAAGAGGAAGACCCCATCTTTGTTACCCTGCAGAACATCTAGGATCTGGTGTGTCTGCAGACCTATTCATTTTGAAACAAAAGCAATGTATAATCTAGTATAAAAAAGGTCATGTACAAGTTCATTGACAAGACTGTGATGTCCTATCTAAGGATAAAACAAGATGCGTTTGTGAAACACAATGTCCCCCTATATGACGTTTGACCTTAAAGGATGACCTTGACCCTTCACCACTCAAAATGTGCCGCTCCATGAGATACACATGCATTTCAAATATAAAATTGCTAGCTTCAATATTGCAGAAGTGACATTACATGAGCAATTTTGACCCATATATTTGACCTTGAAGGATGACCTTGACCTTAACCATTCACCACTCAAAATGTGTAGCTCCATGAGATACACATGCATGCCAAATATCAAGTTGCTATCTTCAATATTGCATAAGTATTCATAAAATAAGCGATTTGGGCTACATATATTTGACCTCTGACCTTGAAGAATGACCTTGACCTTTCACCACTCAAATTGTGAAGCTCCATGAGATACATATGCATGCCAAATATCAAGTTGCTATCTTCAATATTGCAAAAGTTATTGCAAATGTTAAAGTTGCCGCAAACAGACCAACGTACAGACCAACCAACCAACCAACCGACAGACAGGGCAAAAACAATATGTCCCCCACTACTATATATAGGGGACATAAAAATCCTGTATATTAACCCCATTTAGAATATTATAGCTAAGACTAACAACTGCATTGGAGAAGTCATTAAAAATTGTAATAACAAGGAGTGATATAGAATGATGTAAACTTTTGTTTCTTTGATTAAATCAAGTAGTTTGGGTGGAATTGCAGCTTGATACTCGAAATCCTATCTTTACAGTAATGGATGTCTGATAAAAGCTGTTGATAATATGACGTCAAACGGCTTCATCATAAGTCCCACAAAAATATTTTTTTTGGCAAATTAGGCAAAAAGGTAGGGAGAACTATTTAACCATGTGTCATAGAAAGTGTTTTTTGTAATGATAGTTACATTTATTTTTTTAGTGACAGTTAAATTCAATAGTGAAACTAGAATGTCAAACATGACACTAGTCACAATAAAAAGTTAACACAAGACATGATGTTGTCGCGCTGAGCGGTTATTATCATAACACCACTTTAATGTGTTGCAAGTATACAGTAACATAGTTGGAAAAAAATGCATTCAATGAAGTAATTTGAATTTCTTAATTAAGTGGCATCTTCTTGCAGACAAAATGAACCATTAATAAAGATTTCAATACCTTAAGACGTATCTATGAAATGACATCGTAACAACATTATTACATGCCCTGAAACACTACCCTTTATACAAATAACTGCGAAGTTGCATACAAAGCGTTTACGCTGTTGAACTTTTTCATGCATGACAAGAAAGGATAGTTTTACTTGCTCGCAAAGTTTCATCTTTCCTGAAAGAACCATATTAAAATGATTGCAAAAGTCTATGTAAATCTTGATCCTCCCTTGTACATGAGAGCCTTAACAAATAGACCTACCTTCCTTGAATTGCTCCATTTCTGCCAGGCAACCTCCCAGCAGGTTTTCAACAAAGGCGCCTTTCAGCAGCGGGATATGAGCCCTGCTGAACCGGTTTGTTGGCAGGCTAAATCCTGCTGCACAAGCCTCATCAAAGAGGTTGCTGTAGAGGCCTGCCAGCTCCCGGTCTGGTGAATCGTCCATCTGCAAATAGATTCATCATTCTGTATTAATCACATACAGAATTTCATGAATTCATCAGACTTACTCAACCAAACAACAGCCAAATTTTCTAAGAATTCTGTCCAGGAAGTAAAAACCAAAATTGTACCGTAAGCATAACTATGCAATAAATCAAACCATTGAAAACTCAATTACCTCCTTCAGTGAATTCACAAGACTGTCTGGCAGGTCCTCTATATCCAGACCGACTCTCCTGTCTAGCAGGTGGTTGACAACAACATCAGCAAAAATCGGCAGTCCAGGCCCGTCTTGGAGGATGGAGAGGGCCACAAGCTGCCCAAGGTGGCGAAAGGTGCCCCGCTTCAGCTCAATGTAGTTTTTGGCTAAAGTCAAGCGGCCAGCCTTGCCTGAAATAAATACCAAATATAAAATCTTCGGGCTAACATCTTTTTTTTAAGCTATTGCTTTTGGCTTGAATCACACAATTCACACAACTGCCCAATTATCAAATATTGATAATGGAAACCTATCTAACCTACTTTTTTTTAAGGAATTTATTTGTGTAACACAAGGGTGAAGGTCTTTTAAAATGTGACTCTTTTCATAACTTGGCCTGTATTTGTAGTGTTGAAAGGACAAACCACTGTAGAAAAATTACAATTGAATATTCAAGCGTTGAAAATATATAACATACCTGTGAAGAGTGAGGACATTGTGGCCTGGTTCAGGAACAGCGACCAAAATTCACGCCGTAGACCCCCAAGGTCAACACCCTCCTCTCCAGTTAAGGTCAGCCGTAAAGGGCTGTGGAGGTCCCCTTGAGCAAAACGAATTGACTGAAGAGCGTCCCTAAAAACATGGCTCCTTCGCACCTCTATGTGAAAAGGATCCTCCATATCCTGACTGATAAAGAGGCTCGCATGCTCCCTGATGGTCTCACCTAGGGATGGTACGCCTGAAGTTGGGCTGAAACATTCAAGCATGTCAAACTGACAACACCTGTATTAATAAAAAACCATTTCAATGCCATTTCAATAAAAATGATCTATAAATCATAGTGCAAACCAATCACAAAGTCTGGACTGCAAGATTCTCATTTTTTTCATAGTAACATGAAGTAGATAGTTCAAATGATGCACATCTGTGAGATGCATACACTTTTGTCAATATTATAAATAAAGGATATAACATGAGTGGTCATTGAATATGAGAAGTAAATCACTTGTTGTCTGAATGATATAATCAGAAGCTCCTTTTTCCCATTATATATCAAATTCCAAGAAGATAAGTCAATTCATCAGAAAGATCTCGGTTACATAAATAGCATGATGTGTTTGTGAAACACCATAATGTCCTCCTTACTGCTTGGCCCTTATTTTGATCTTTGACCTTGAAAATGACATTGACCTTGAAAGGTCATTACTCAAAATATAAGGCTGTCTGAACTTCACAGGCATTTAAAATATAAAGTTGTATCTATAAATGTTCAAAAGTTATACCCAATTTTAAGTATTAAACCTTGAGGAATGACCTTGACCTTGACATATTACCAATTACAATGTTCGACTGCATGACATAGTCATGCATCTCAAAATGATGTATCATCATCAACTGGTACAAAAGTTTTGGCATATCTAAAATGACAAGAGTTTTACCTCTCTATTTGGCCTTTGACCTTTTAAGATGACATTCACCTTCCAAAGTTTTGGCCAATGTTAAGTATTTTATCTTTAAGATGTACATATCCTTTGACCTGGATTAGTGAACTTGTCCTTACCAATTCACTACTCCAAATGTTCAGCTATATGAGATACATATGCATATCAAATACGAAGTATCTGAATGAACTTGTTCAAAAAGTTATAGTTTATCTTCAATGAGCAATTTTGACCTTGAAGGATGACCTTGACCTGTCTCACTTAGAATATGCAACCCCATGGATGCCAAATATCAAGTTCTTATCTGCAATAGTTCTAAAGTTACAGTCAATTTTAAAGTTTTACGCAAACCAACAAATCATCAGACAGGGCAAAAACAATATGTCTCCCAGTATAGACATACAAATTAGTTTATCTGTATCGTTCTTTAGAGTTTTCTTTAAGAGTTTTAGACTTGTAAGGATGTATTTTGTAAAGATATTGCTAATATATGTTCATTGTGTTTCCGTTTGGTATACATTTGCATACCATATGAACTATTTATATGAACACTTATTTACTGCATATTTATCTTACTCTATGTTGTTACTGAGGTTCACCTCAGGGATTTCCTCTGGTACTTCAGCATCTGTCTCCTCATTGGAAGCAAGTAGTAGGCTCCTAGAAAAAAAATCAGTTTGTTATATAAATCTTAAAACATGAAAAATTGACCCTTACCTCAAACAGTTTAGCCCTCAATATCAGAACTTGGTTTGAAATATAAATAGTACATAATGTAGTTAACAATTGTACGTAATTAATAATAGCCTTTTTGCAACTTTTCAAATAACCATTAATACATAAAGTTAAGCCAATTACCAAAAAAATATATTTGCATGTCCTTAGTATTCATTACATACAAATTAACTCCAAGGACCAAAACTTGACCTGATGAAACCCACACTAGTAAAACACACAATCTGACTTGCAATATAATTTTGATGCCAGGGTTTAATTGTGTGCAGGGCCCTTATTTGGCCGTTTTTGGGGCCGAAATTCTGCCCCATTCCCCCCTTAAAATAGTATCCCCCTTAAAATAGTATACTTTTTCCCCTATTTCAGCTAAAATTTCCCGCTAAAAAGAAAAGTTTTTTTTATTTACTTTTATACCTTAGTTGCCAGCTGGTATTGTGCTATTAACCTTTGATTTAATGTGTATTTATGAAAATTACATTAAAATATAGAAATTTTAAGTGCTGAATGGCTGGTGAAAAGATCTTCTAAAATTCCCCTTTTCGCACAGGGATGACGCAAAATTCGCCCCTTTAAGGGCCCCGGCCCCAATCCCCCAAAGTGTAGCAAGGGCCATGGTGTATGTTGGTTACCTATTAAGGCGCACCAAAAAAGAATAACTCACCGTGTAGCGTCCAGCATGCTCATTGGCAAAGTACGGAAAAGAATTGTTGGTGTACCAGCCTCGTAGAATCCATTCTGGAAATAAAGTGCTTGTTCAATTGGTATTTTCATAGGTCATGTGTTTTTGATATTGGCATAAGGCTTACAAGTACCCAAATCAACACTATTTTAACCCCATGAAGTGTCATTGCGATACCGCAAGTAATTTTGGAGTTATCAGCATAGACACAAAATGACATTTAAAGGGTAAAAAGGGCAATAACTCTACAATGGCTTATTTTACTTTTGTCAACCACAGAACCACCAGGTATGGTGTATGAAAGGCTTTGGGTATGGCAAGCAAAGTGCACATTATAGTCTTAAACCACGGTTTAATAGTTAACTAACTAGTTAAAATACCTCTAAATATGACCCTGAATTTTTAGTGTCTTGCCCCACTTATTCACCTGTATGGTGGGCTCTTCTTCCTCGTCAGCCTCAGTTACCATGACCTCACTTCGTGTGTCTGTCACAGTCTCAGCTGCTGCCTGAAATATATAACAACACAGTAAAATATTACAATAATATATAACAACACAGTAAAATATAACAATACCTGACACTGAAACAAACCCAAACTAAATACTAGTATGACTTGCGTAGTCACTTAAAATGAATTTGCTGTGCTGTACATATGCTTGATTTCATGTCTCTTCTTTTTGGCAAAGGGATTTATCATGCACTGCATACCTATATATTTTGCTTTAAAACCAAAGGTCAAGAAGATAAGTCTAATAAAAGTATCAGTCGCATCATTGCAAGGCTTGTCAATATGAAAATCTACTGATGATGGTGAAGAGCTACAAGTACATTTATACTGAGCCTTATATTAAAAAAAATTCACCTGTATGGTGGGCTCGTCAGCCTCAGTTGCCATGACCTCACTTGGTGTAACTGTCACAGTCTCAGCGGCTGCCTTAAATGTATAACAATACAGTAAAATATAACAATACCTGACACTGAAACAAGCCTAAAACATACAGGAATTGAAAAATGAGTGCTGATAGAAAATAAAGATGTGTGACTTGGTAAGAAATTATATAGGCTTGACAGACAGACAGACAGACAGACAGACAGACAGACAGACAGACAGACAGACAGACAGACAGACAGACAGACAGACAGACAGACAGACAGACAGACAGACAGACAGACAGACAGACAGACAGACAGACAGACAGACAGACAGACAGACAGACAGACAGACAGACAGACAGACAGACAGACAGGACAGACAGACAGACAGACAGACAGACAGACAGACAGACAGACAGACAGACAGACAGACAGACAGACAGACAGACAGACAGACAGACAGACAGACAGCAGACAGACAGACAGACAGACAGACAGACAGACAGACAGACAGACAGACAGACAGACAGACAGACAGACAGACAGACAGACAGACAGACAGACAGACAGGACAGACAGACAGACAGACAGACAGACAGACAGACAGACAGACAGACAGACAGACAGACAGACAGACAGACAGACAGACAGACAGACAGACAGACAGACAGACAGACAGACAGACAGACAGACAGACAGACAGACAGACAGACAGACAGACAGACAGACAGACAGACAGACAGACAGACAGAACAGACAGACAGACAGACAGACAGACAGACAGACAGACAACAGACAGACAGACAGACAGGACAGACAGACAGCAGACAGACAGACAGACAGACAGACAATAGATCCCTTTTTATTTTTTGTATCAGGGTTTTATACAATATATCTTGAAACAAGACAACTCACAGTGACCTCCTCTGATGGGAGGACCCAGAGGCATGCCAGTCTACTTGGTCTTGCGTCTTTTATGTGACGGGTAGTAAGTTGGGCGAGGGGGAGGAGCCGATTCCGCGCAGCACCAATCATTACCATAAACTGCTTGCCTGCAAGCACCGGATACCTCTCCTTGATGAGGTGGACGAGCTCCTCCTCTTCCCATTCGATGCAGAGGGACACTGGCCGGTTATCAGGTCGACCTACACGAAACCAAAGACAATTCATTAAAAAACATTTATGGCTCCAAGCAAAGTAAATAACAAGCAGCAAGCAATATATGAGATAGATTCACAACTTTATAAATATCAACCAAAAGACCCTAACTCAACTAGTAGTCAGTAGCTACTTGTATCTATAACCCATCTCTTTTGTTTCACTTCTTTCTACAATTCAGAGATTTTTATGGAAATGGGGAACCAATTTTATCTAACAACCAAGACTTTCTCATACATTTCAATCAAAGTCAAAAGCTCAATTAATCTTTGCACAAGTGCCTCTTTTCATGGACCTGTAAAATCTAAGGAAACAAACAATTTATAACTTATGTGTTATTATTTATCTTCAGGTTCTTCGAGATCATGACTTTCAGCACCTGTATTTGATCAAACCTAAATCCTGCTTATGCCGCTGCTAGGGGGCGTGAGTAGTATTGCAGTTTCCACTACTTCTCATGAACAGACTCAAAGCGAGTCTGCAGTTTTCTTTATTTGGGCTGTTATTTTCGGAGGATCAAACCTATTCAGAACACATTTATGTCCTTAGATTTATCTGTGATGCGATTAAGCGATTATCATACCTAGACCTTTTGCTGTCAGTTCCCGTAACACCACCCGATTCGTTGAGGTGTAGGTCGGCTTGTCTAATGCTGTGATCAGCGCACTCACGTCGTCAGTTCTGCGTCGATCACGTGCGCTCCGACGGATTGGGCCGCGCCTTTCAGCAGCCGGAGCAGGTTCAGGCTGCCTAACCTGCGCTGCAGCTGTCCTGGCCAGGAGGGTAGGCAGGGCATGCAGAAGCTCCTCTTCTTGATTCTGGGTAACAGCGTGGTTCCTCAACGCCTGCAGGCGGATAATTGCAGTGTCTATCGTCCGACGGAAGACACCTTTGGTAAAGAATACATATGTTGACATTAACACATTGCTGGCAATATTGGATAACTAGAGCTGTAGGTGCAATGTATCTGAAAATGTAAAATATTTATGAAATTTGATCATTCACTAAAAAAATCTTCCATTATCAAAGAAACAACTGTATATTCACCTCACTGCTCAAACCTTTTATTTTTACATATGACCTACAAGGTGGAATATTTAGCCACTCAAAGTGTAAGTATACACATGCATTTAAAATATCAAGTTGCTATCTGCAATAGTTACATTGATATAGCTAAGTGTTTTTTTATCTTTGACCTTGTTGGATGACCTTCATCTTGACGAGTCATCCTGAACATAATTAGCTGACTGAGATACACATGCATATATAGTATTAAGTAACTGTATCAGCTGGTTCAAAAGTTGTGGTATAAATCTTGAATGATAGAATTTGTTCATTAGACCTAAGACCTTGAAGGATGACTTTGACACAGATATCAGGTGACACAATAAAATCTGCTATACTTTGCAATGCTTTAACTGAGATACATAAAAAACTTACCATGCCTGACTCGTGGAACAATTTTCTCTCCTCTTCCATCGGCAGTTGCTCCATTGGGTTGAAGATCTCCTGAAAACAAGAAAATACCAGTATTTTATTATCTTATAATCAATCACTGGCATTGTGCAAGACCATAGCTTGTATGTTAAATCCAACATTTGGAATCACATATTCCAGGTTAATTAGCATATAATGTATATGGTATCTAGACTACAGAATGAATGCCCAAACTCATATACAATGTATAAACTTGTGAAACAAGAATATCAGTGAAACTGATGGATGCTCCCCGATGATGTGCATTATCAATCTTTTTGTTAATAACCACCAAAATATTGAAACCACTGTGAGAAACTGTAACAAAATTGTGACAGAAAAATCTATGTTTAGCCTTGGTGACCTTGACCCCAGTGACCTCAAACCTCATTAAAAGGAAGAGGTTCATGCAAGGTACCAACATGCCAAATATGTAAGAGAAAGGTAAAATATTGAATGCGCTATAAAAAACTGTAACCAAATTGTGACTGAAAAATCTAAAATTTGCCTCGGAGAAATCGCTCAGAATTGTAAAGGATGTTTCAGATTCTGAGGAAATCTACCGTATAAGGGTAAAGTTTTTTGATTGTGTAGATATTTAGGTACTTGAAACAGCTGGGGCTAGGGGATTTGGTCAACAAACGAAAAAATAGGACATGTTTTACCAAGGCATGAAGAAATTTTAGTTGTACCCCTTCTCTATATGCAGTATTATGTATTTTTAGCAAAAAGGATTATTATCTTTCTTCTACACTCTAGCTTCCATTTGATTCTTGTAAAACATTCTTGTGAAAGTTTCTTTTATTTGGTATTAAAAACTAAGCAACAGAATCTTAAGAATTATCAAATACACTTAAATTTTCCAGCGCTTTTTTTCTGGCGAGCTGCGGCCAGACTGATCTGTACAAAGCTATTGTTAATTGTTGATGTGTAGTTTTGAAATGAAATCCTTAAGTGTTGACTTATCACAGATAACATTCTCTTAAACTCTGCATGTTAGATTTTTCATGTCTTTTACTAAATTTATAGGTAATTGTATACACATTTCTGCATTGTTCGCCGTGTGAAGTAACGGACCTTCCCAGTACAAACATCTCTAACTTTGAACTTCCGTGCAAAAAATAATGTCATCACTTCAATTATGTCTTTCTGTCTAAATGTGTATACTCTGGCCGCAATTATCTGCAAGAGCTACAATTCTAAGCTTGACGAGATATGTTGTATTTTAAACTCCATTCTCCAATATCAAAATATCTTTATAGACCGGAAAAAAGACATATTATGCACTGCACGTGTCCCATCTGTCAGAAACAATTCATGATCAGGTTTAAGAGAAACTGATATATTAAGAGTTATTTATTTTTTCATTGCAAACCTTGATTTCAAAGGCTGCTGCCATTTGCGACTCACTCGCTAAAAGGCCAATATATGATACTGAACCAAATTTATCCTTTAATAACTTTTGTTGGTCTAAACAGATCCTGATGAAATTTCACAGTTATGCAGAATCTCCAACATGTGATATAGCCCCAGAATACACGTGCTCCTTACAGCTGATTTGTATGGAGGACCATTAGTGACAGAAATAATTGAATGACCCTCGTAACAAAGTTACAGATGTTTTTTTTTTACAGAAATTGACCATAAAAGAGGAGACAATCAACAATGGACAGACTCAGAGTTATGGCTCTTGCTCACGAAACACACTCTACTATTTGGTATCATATGTGTGCATTTCTATGAATATAACATTATGTGTAACAAATTAACAGAGCGGAAGAACTTTTTTTTTCATTAAACGACCATAAAGGGGATATAATTCATCAACGAACAGTCAGAGGTATGGTTCGTGCACGCAAAAGACAGTCTACTATCGGGTATCATGTGTGTGCAAGTACTTGAATATCAACTTATCGGTAATGCCAAGCCAATGTGACACCTTATGTTAAAGTCCATTTTGACCCAGGCGTTTTATGTACCACTTCGAAACTTTGTGTATGACCTACATATTATATAGGTGTTATTGTCCATTCAGTCATAGCAGTATTAACATGTATAAATTCAGCACAAAAAGCAAACTCAAACTCTTTGAAATCTTAGTAGAATCAGTTTTGAATTATTCGTCTGAAATAAAGGGTACTAACCATCAAAAGTATTGAAGCCGTCACACGAAATTTTTAAGGAAATTACTGTGTGTAAATAAATCAACCAACCTTAGCGCACTGTATGAAGAAAACGGAAGAATACCCTTTAACGATATACAGAAAATAAACATCATTAAATACTAGTTATACTCCAATCAATTAATGAGAGTACCTTGATCAAAATCACATACAATATGCTCAAACACGATACGGACAATGGACATACATACAACAATCAAAACTGGGCATACCATGTTAAATCCATTCTCGACAGCATCGGTATGTCTGAATTATGGATAAACCAAAACATAACCGAATCTCAATTTATTAGACAATTATACTCAAGCATGGCACGGCAAGATTAACAGCTCTTATCTCCCTACTTACTGTTTATTCAAACATAGTTTATCTTTAGAAGTTATTTGGACAAAATCAATGAACCAAAATATAGAATTGCCCTAATGAGATTCCCTTTATCATCACATCACCTAGAAAAAGAAAGGGGGGCAATACAATAATATTGAAAAAGAAAACTGTAAGTGCAAATTATGTAATATGAATACTGTAGAAACTGAGCATTATTTCTTACTTGTTTGCCCTAACACCTAAGAAGATAATTTTTTTAAGTCACAGTACTGCAGATGGTCAACAATATCAAAGTTTCAAAGACTGATATCCAGTGAAAATAAAACTATACTTATTAGCCTATCAGCGTTGATATTTGAAGCTGCAAATTTACGACGCTTACTAGATAGGTAAAACTAAATAGTCTTTTAGAATGTAACAACCATTTAACATTATTAAATCCTTTATATCACGCACAACATATCTAAGACTACTCAAATTCAATTTCTCCCTCCATATAAATTTGAATTGCATTGTAAGAAATGCTTGTTTGTTTCTACTCCACTTGTTATTTATTTTTTCTTTCTTTTTATAACTCATTTTCAACAATTATACAATGTAAACCGTGAAGTTTTACCAAAAAGGCAAAGCTATTAATTATTTATGACAGTTATACAAGTTCAACTTTCAGAAATATTAAATGTTTAAACTATAATCATCATTCTCGTATTAAAATAATTTGAATACTGTACTTCTTAACATTGCATTGCTGTGAATGTTGAATATATTTTTTTCCAACGAATATATAATTATTGTTTACCATTCAAGCATATGTTAAAGAAATTTTAAGTCTTGAAAAGCTGGCAAACAAATATAATCTATGGCAATATATCAGTCTAAATTCGTAAATCATATCACACAAAATACATTTAATTCATAAAACACACATTCATATCAAATTATATATTCTTTTTCTCTATATATTATATATATATGGTATATAAAGTGTTAGATAGTGGTATATAAAGTACATAAACGGACTGGAAGGTAAGGTGTAACATGCCAAGCGCCACAAAATTGGGCATATAAAAAGCTGTTTTAGCTGCTTAATTATACAATTCCATGAACCGGTTTTTGATTATACAATGCCATGTACTAGTTTTCAAAACTATCAATGCTTTATAATACTACACTTACAGTAAACACTCGCATAAGGCATAACAAAGATGTTTGTTATGGGGAACCCATCAACTTTTGAAACAAAATTGTATTTAAAAATTAAGCCAAAAATATGTAGAAATACCACGGAGTGTATATTGACAGGAGTTGAATCAAGTATTTGACCCTTACTAAGTAAATTCAATTATATGCAAAAACTAATCATCTGATTTTATTGGTTTATACGTTATATTGTTGCTTATTAATTCCTCTTTCAAAAAGTATAACTTTTAGTATATTTCCGTTTTTATTAATTGATTTATAGCGAGTAAAACACGAAGAATAAACATTTTATGTTTTACCCCCGCGTGTTTAACCTTGGTGATACTTTGTCAGTGACCAGTAGCTATCGATAGCGTACATCTAAGCGCCGATGTTATACATTTTGATGTAACACTAACGTCTTTTTTCTAATTTTACTTTTATTTCTCGGCCGATTTTGACAAATTATATACATGTATCATTAGAAAGCATCAGTTCGTAGTTTTCAGATATATAAATATATATGAAGGGATTCTGGGTAGGGGCGTGGGGTATTGTTTGAGTGGAATCCATAGTGGTAATCAGGTAAGTGTTGTTATGTGAAAGTAATAATAAAATGTGATCATAAATAAAGAAGTTATGGCAATTTAAGCAAAATGTTCAATTATCTAAGTGTAAAAGGGGCCATAATTACGTCAAAATGCTTGATACAGTGGTCTGCTCTTGTTTATAGGTTGGGGTCATGTTGGTACACAAGTATGCAACATATAAAAGCAATATGTCAAAGGACATAGGAAATATTTGGGGTAGTATTCAAACATAGATTTATCAATAATATGCATATTCAAAGTTTAAAAGGGGCAATAATTATGACAAAATGCTTGATAGAGTTGTCTGTTCTTGTTAATAGGTTGGGGGTGATGTTGGTAAACAAGTACAGTCAATCTTGTATTAAGAGACCACTCAAGGGAGTAATCAAAAGTGGTCTCTTAATAAAATGGTCTTTAAATAAAAAAAGGCCATTCTGGAAGAATGCTTACCCTCAATTTTAATCTATATGAAGGATAATCTCTTTTGTCAACAATGATTTTAACTTTTATAATAAAATGAATATAAACACAATACATAAACAATATCTTACTTATAATGTGTTTTATTTTTTTCATTTATTATCAACCAATGCGAAAGACGCAAAAATCTTGTCGGACACGAGGTCCGATAACTTTTTAAATTATTATAAATTATCATCAATTATAAATGAATTGTGTGTACATATTTATTTGCAAAAATAACATAGACAAGGAAATATTTTTCGCGTTTTTTTTCCACCTGACACATTATTTTCCACGTCTTCAAGCACCTAGGCTTTACGCTTAAGAATGTTCTGAATTTGAGTTTTGCCAACTCATCTGCAATTTAACGTCCAAAACCAGAATTTTCTCGTTCAATGTTAACACTTTTCGTTTTGACATTTTAATTTCTGCATGTACGCTTAAGGAAATCTGACTCGATTATGATACATAATGAGCTGAAAAAAATAAAACACGTCAATTGAAAACAAACAAACAGACCTGATTGGAAAATTTATTAAGTAAATGACAATGTGATTGGCTCACAAATCTCTACTAATTAGCATAATTACAAATTGGTAATGTACGGATTTCGACAGATATTGCCGATTAAAAGTTTATTTTCCGCACTCTTCAGGAAATGTTTGTCGCGTACAGTGCATTGTTTCTGCACCTGTTATCTATTCTCGAGAAAAATCGGCGTTGTCTCTTAACGTTCCACATCGTAAACTATTTAAGCTGTAGACTGTGCGCAATACGTTCCTCTATTATTCAACTCAATAAATTTATACGCATTCTACAACAATACCGGTCAGAACCGGTCAACGAGAAAAAGCATAATCATAATGGCTGGTGTGAAAACAAAGCAGAGGTGTAACAGTACATCTTATTGGCTTAGATAAACAATTAACACGGATTTGTCCCTGAAAGATCAATAGATTAACCACATTTACCTTCTAGTGGTCGCTCAATTCAAGATTCGGACATCAAAATACAAAAAAATCAGCGGTCGCTGGTCGCATAAGACAAAAGTCGCTTAATACAAGTGGTCGCATCCACAAGATTGACTGTATGCGAAATATGAAAGCAATATGTCAAGGGACAATGAAAATAAATGGGGTAGTACGCAACTTTAACATTTGCTGCATAATCTAAGTGGAAAAGGGGCCATAATTATGACAAAATGCTTGATAGAGTTGTCTGCTACTGTTTATAGGTTGGGGTCATGTTGGTAAACAAGTATGCAAATTATGAAAGCAATATGTCAAGGGACAAAGAAAAGATTTTGGGGTAGAACGAAAACTTTAACAATTGCAAGAGTCGAGCTAAAAACTAATCCCCATAGAGTTAGGTTTCATGTTCACTGCACTTCTCCGAGTTGCCATCTGTTTATATTTCTAGTTTCAAGTAAATTCCTTCAGTAGATATAGTTATGCTCCGGACAAAAATTTACTTTATTAAATAAAGGGAGATAATTAAAAAACTATAGAGTTATGGTTCTTAGTCACTGCACTTCTCCTACTTGCCATCTGTTTATATTTCAAGTTTCAAGTAAATCCCTTTAGCAGATTTAGAGTTATGCTTTGGACAAAAATTTACAATGAAATAAAATAAAGGGAGATAATAAAAAAACTAAGGTAAATAGAGTTATGGTTCTTCGTTACTGCACTTCTCCTACTTGCCATCTGTTTATATTTAAAGTTTCAAGTAAATCCTTTCAGTAGTATTAGAAGTCAGAGTAATGCTCCGGACAAAAATTAACTTTGAAATTATATAAAAGGGGAGATAATTCAAAAACTAAGGTAGATAGAGTTATGGTTCTTTGTCACTGCACTTCTCTTAGTTGCCATCTGTTTATATTTCAAGTTTCAAGTAAATCCCATCAGTAGTTTTACAGTTATGCTCCGGACAAAGTTTCGGACGGATGCACAGATGGACGGACGGAGACTATTACTATTTCCGCTCCGAAAATTTTTCGGCGGGAAAAAAAAGCACATTCTTCTATAGATATGCACATGTGCACAGTGTGTAAGACAACTTAAAACAAGAGCACCGCCTTGCGGGTGCAGACCGCTCATCTATTTTCTTTTTAAAGGTGAAGGGACTCTCATTTTCAATCACAAAGGAGGGAGGAGTGGAGTGAAGAGGGGTGTATAGTGTGGGGTTGTGGACATTTATTACATTATCTTCCAAAAAAGCGAAAAAAAAAATCGGCGGGGGGGGGGGGGTTTGGGTGCGATGGTTGGACGGTATTTCAAACATAACCGTTTTAAAAAAAATGGGGGGGTTATAGTGTGAGGGTGTGGTGATAATTTGTGAGATGATCTTAAAAAAAAAAAAAAAAAAAAAATCCAAAAAAAAATTGGGGGGGGGTGGGGTGGGGGGGTGGGGTGGGGGTATAGTGTGAGGGTGTGGTGGTCATTTGTGAGATGATCTTAAAAAAAAAAAAAAAAAAAAATTAGGGGGGGGGGAGGGGGGAGGGCACGGGGGGAGGGGGGGGAGGGCACGGGGGATGGTTTGGGTGAAGTCTATTGTGGTATGTCAGGTAAGAGTAGTTTCATCAAAGTATCAATCAAATCTAATCATAAATAAAGAAGTTATGGCAATTTTAGCAAAATTTAATAATTTGACCTTGAGAGTCAAGGTCATTCAAAGGTCAAAGCAAAATTCAAGTTGCCAGGTACAGTAACCTCATGATAGCATGTAAGTATTTGAAGTTTGAAAGCAATAGCCTTGATACTTCGAGTGGATCGAAACACAAAATTTAACCATATATTAAAAGTTACTAAGTCAAAAAAGGGCCATAATTCCGTAACAATGACAACCAGAGTTATGCAACTTGTCCTTTTACTGTACCCTTATGATAGTTTGTGAGTGTTCCAAGTATGAAAGCAATATATATGATACTTTAGGGGTAAAGTGGACCAAAACATAAATCTTAACCAAATTTTCAATTTTCTAAGTATAAAGGGCCCATAATTCCGTCCAAATGCCAGTCAGAGTTACATAACTTTGCCTGCACCGTCCCCTTATGATAGTTCATAAATCTTGCAAGTATGAAAGCAATAGCTTTGATACTGTAGGAATAAAGTGGACCTAAACACAAAACTTAATCAAATTTTCAATTTTCTAAGTATAAAAAGGGCACATAATTCTGTCAAAATGCCAGTCAGAGTTACATTACTTTGCCTGCACAGTCCCCTTATGATAGTTAGTAAGTGTTGCAAGTATGAAAGCAATAGCTTTGATGCTTAAGGAATAAAATGGACCTAAACACAAAACTTAACCAAAATTGTCAATTTTCTAAGTATAAAAAGGGGGCAAATAATTCTGTCAAAATGCATGCCAGAGTTATCTAACTTTGCCTGCCCAGTCCCCTCATGATAGTAAGTAAGTGTACCAAGTTTGAATGCAATAGCATTGATACTTACTGAGAAAAGTGGAACTAAACGCAAAACTTAACCAAAATTTTCAATTTTTTAAGTATAAAGGGCACATAATTCTGTCAAAATGCACGCCAGAGTTATCTAACTTTGCCTGCCCAGTCCCCTCATGATAGTAAGTAAGTGTACCAAGTTTGAATGCAATAGCATTGATACTTTCTAAGGAAAGTGGACCTAAACGCAAAACTTAACCGGACGCCGACGCCAACGCCAACGCCGACGCCGACGCCAAGGTGATGACAATAGCTCATAATTTTTTTTCAAAAAAAGATGAGCTAAAAAAGGTGTGCCAACCTACCCTACCTTGAATTGTTTTGACCATTCCCCGTAAACAGAAAAAAATGTATTAAGTCCATTATCAATTATTCATTGTTTTAAATTGATCTTTGCCCTCAGTTACTCATATTTATGCTCATTTTCCCAGTTCCAGTTATAAGCTTATACGTGTCGTTAGCAAAAAAAATTTCAGACAAAAAGGGTTTGCTAATCACAAGTGTCCACTGTACAATTATCTTCCTCTAAGTCATTTTTTTAACTGTAGGTACTTTGACTAGTTGATAGAAATAAATAATTTACCCATGCTTGAGCTGTGCTGTCTCTGTCAGTTTCTAATCACAAGTAATGAACCAGGGATCACAATCAAAAAGTCCCATCAGAATTGAGTAATTATTCACTATATGATACGTATACTAATAATAACTTTGGCTATATGCAGCTGCTCACTATTTGGTGGTAACAATTTGGTGGTTGTGGTTGAAAATAAAAATTAATGTTCTATATAGCACTGGGTCGCATCACCAGTATTCAATCAGAACATAGCTAGATGCTAAGGAGTTTTCCATCCTGACCCCCAGGGGAAGGTGAGAAATGAATGTCAGGTATTGTCAATTGTCCAATATACAGGTCTGGGGGAGAGGGGTGCTTCATGACACTTCCAAGGTGATATACATACATCCCTTGTGCCAATAGTACCTACCAGAAACAATTAGACACAGGTGTGAAAGAAGGTGGGATCTAGCAATTCACTGGGACAGGGTACTCGAATTACAATTAATTGGAATGTTGTCATGGCACTTTCAGAAGGTATACTAAACCAGCCAGCAACACACTCCACCCCCTTCCACCTACCTCTAAAAATGGTCAAAGGGTTTAAAAAGTCCCCACACTCCATAGAAAAATTGTATTAGAAATAACCTGTTTTGAGATCATTTAAAATACTTATATCAGTGATTATTTTCTAACTTTGAAAAATGGGCTTCTTATACCATTTTGTAAGAGAATAAAACACCACAAAATAATGATTTTTTATATAATGTAAAAATTTCATATATTAGTTGAAGTTCTAATTCAATTATTAATTTTATAAAATGAAAACAATTTTCAGATGTTGTGAATAAGGGTTTTAAAAAGGGATCAGGGTTTGTACTATATACATTATATTAACATAAAAAAAAAAGAAAGTTCTTGTTACTTAAGGCAATATCTTCCTTTGCTTATTTACTGAGAATGGTACTCTCAAATTTTGTCTACATGAACTTTAACACATTTGAAAGCACCAACAATAAAAATATTGCCCATGTGGATCTATCAGAAATGCCCGTTTTGGGGCAAAACATATATGTTTTGACAAATCAAGAATTTTTTAATCACATGCTGAAATAGGATAAGAGACATTAGCCCTCTAAGGTGTAAGGCCCTAGGACGTAAGCCACTAGGAACTTTGCCCCTAGGACATTAACCTGTTCAAAAAATTGCATGCTAGGACGTTAGCCCCATGTGCTTTTAAAAAGTTCATATCTCTTTTTAAAGTAAAGATTTTTGTTCCATGTTTCAATTTACATGTAAATGCATACAACTTTTGTGCTTCATAATATAGGATGATAAATTCTCCCTATTCAAACACTTGTTGTTATAAATTGCATTTTTGTGATAAACTGCATTAAAGTATGTTCAACTGTAATATCTATTTTAATTGACCTTTCGACAGCGAGAGTGAAGCCACGCCCCCGATTTCAAGGGAGGTCACTCCGCCGAAGTCCGTCATAAAACTGGCTACGCGAATCGGTACGTTGGAAGATATTCACAAAGATTTCGGTCCAAATTACATGAAATGTTTCTATTGCTATCATGTTTTATTTAAAATGTGTTAAATGTAATGTATTAAATAGGTGTTTAGCTCCCCTCAAAGATATAGTACCAGAAAGGCCGTTTACCAAAAAGGCTTCCCAAAAAGTCCGCATCAGTGAACCAAAAACGCCTCATGGTATACCAGAAAGGCCATACAATATTTTTATTATCATTGAATAGTTATGCTGAATATAATTATCATATCTATGAAATAGTCATAACTTTTTTATAAGTCTACTTAAAAGTCGTTAATCTATAGTCAAAGTCGGCCAATTATCGCAAATTATCACATACAGTATGCATTGTCGTTTGTCACAATACTTTTCATTGAGTAATAGATGTTTCAGTTTTTTAATTAAAAGCCGTTAATTTTGCAACCGATGGCAATATTGCAAATGTGGCAAAGGTAAGTAAATTTATTATATAAGAAGACAAAGAACGTTATATTGAAATCCGATATAACACATATCTATAATGCGTTTGGTCAAAATGACCCATGCGCATTGTTATAATCGTGTAACATAGTCAATGTCGTCAAAAAAGTAACATACACAATATATTATAAATTTCCTCTTAAACTATTTTTTGCAATGTTTAAAATATAAGAAGTTGAAAGAATTTTCGTGTACAAAAAAAACTCGCTAATCAGACTGGCTATCAAAGTGTCAAGGGTCATTCACAGTTTGCGGCATCTGTTTTGATAACGGATTAGTAGAAAGCCCACATATGGTGTAAAATGACATTTATTGGCAACTATTGATAATTACATGCGCATTTTAAAATAGTTTCTTAACTTTTAACGATATACAACTAGCTACATTAAATTCGGAAGATTTAAACCGAAAGAAATAAAAATGCTCTATTTTATGTGATATTATTAAAAATTATAACTGATTGTCTTTATTATTACGCATTTCATTAGCATTAATAATCTAGTTAGCAAAGTTTAGAATATTTTTTTATTAGCCGACTGCATTAGAATGTCAAATTTATTTAACGTTAGCCACCTTTGAAAATATGGTTTTAAATGTTCCTTTCTAATTTCTCTATATAGAGGAAAAACAAGTAAAAAGTGATACTCGTTTTCTATAGCGTGTCCGGTGCAAAACTTACATATTCTATTTTCGCGTAGTATCTTATTATGGCGACCTTAGAACAAACGTCGAGGTGTTTTGCTTTCGGGCGATAGCTTAATATGTTGAGATTAAGCTGTTCGTTGAGACGACTACAAAGACGAATCCAACGTTTGCATTTTTTAAGATTAGTACCCGGTTAATGGAACGGAAAAAACGTAGTTCCATCTTTTAACCGTTCTGGATACATTGTGTCTGAATAACAAGTGCCATAACAGCACCTTTTAACCATTTTCTTTGTTTAAAACACATCATTACGTATAAGCTTATGTGACGAACAACGGCGAGTTTGACGGACAAAATGGCGGATAGAAACGGGCCTAATCTATGCAGTAATCTGATTGGTTAATAAGCCTGTCAATCAATCGGCTGTCGAAAGGTCAATTATTATTGCAAATAAAAATGGTTTCTCACACTGTATATTTTTATTTATTTCCTCCATTCTTTAAGCCTTTCAGTAGTGGTAATTATAAATGGATTATCATCTCAATGGTTTTGAGTAATCAGGTGGTGATAATTGGACATGATTATCTGCTCAATCAAGTAATGTAATAGAACAATGGACAGTTCAGATTTATATAAAATGCAAAATAACGAAAATAGAAGGATTCTTAATTTTAGTTTTAAGTTTTTTTTATCATTACTAGTTATTACTTTCCTTTGCTTAAGTCATCATTTTAAAAGAGAAAAAAAAAAAATTCCAAATAATGCGTCTCAGGAACCATTACTAACTAATGATTTTCTTTCAACTATAATTTCTCGTCTATAAGTCATTCATTTTGTTTGCTTATATCATGCTTATATCATCATTACATATAAATGAAAAATTAATAAATAAATATTTGTTCCAAACTGAATTGTGTGACTGGAACCATTGATGTAGATCTAATGATAAATCTTTAAACTAAAAGTAAGATTTCTTCTATTATCAATTTTAACACAAAATAGAAATCTCAATATCCATGGAAAAACAGAATTGTCAATTATAAAAATCTGAAAAACATGTCCACCCCCTACCCCACACATATCCCCGCCCCATATGACACAATACTGAAACAAATACAGGGCTATACTCATGGAAACAACATATGATATACTCGGGGCTTATCCTATTTTTAATACTAGAGGTCTATTACAATTCTGTTCAATACATGTACATCGCTTGTACCAGGCTTTTAAATTGAACGTATTTTACATTTTTTTTTCATTTTTTCTTTGGTCATTAATTATTTTGCACTTTTACAACTTACACAATATATGGCCTTACAAGATATTTACAATGTGTAGACCCAGATCAAAACCATAACCCATTCTATGCAGAGAAATATCGGGGCCTGATCAGGAGCCAAACTTATTGCCTGGAGATACACCTAAGAATATAAACAGCATAGAATGGGTTAACAGAGTTTCACTTTTAAAAAGTCTCTATAATGCTCAAAATCAACGAAAATTTTGTTAAGTATTTCGTAAAATAAAGTTAACACCTTAACAATCAGTGTTCTTTATAGCAAAAGCCAAAATTTCAACGCTAGATGTGGTATGATTACATAGATTTTTGTAGATACAAAATGCTCGTTTTTATTTATTTGTGGACACAATTAATTCCCGCAAATATGTCTATTCATACGACTCACAAACACCATTTTAGTGTTCATGTGTCGTATGAATAGATATGCAAAACAATAATAAAAACAAGCATTTTGTATCTACAAACATCTATTTTACCAGACCACATCTGACCTTGAAATTTCAGCAATTGCCATAAGGAACACTGATTTTTAATTGGTTAAGTTTATTTTACGACCAATTGTACGAAATTTTTGTTGATTTTGAAAAGTAATGTTACTTAAAGTCTACACTGGTTACAGGAAAATATACATTTCATTTACAAATATTGATATTGCATATAAAAAGTTATTTTTCCATTTAATTTTTTATAACTTTACCAATTTTTGTCCTAAAGAGACATTTTTGATGTAATATTTATAGACCCAGATAATATTTTTAACTTTTTACATCTTTTTCTTTGCGAAAAATGTGGGTTTTTTGGCTACAAATGATAATTAATAACTATAAAAAAAATTAAAATGAATGTTTTAGATAACCATTTATCAAATGGAATTGTATTCTTAGGTATTTGCAATTGCATTTGAGCATATTTTAGCAGATTTCATGCATACTTTCTTGGCATTCTGAGAATTACTTTATGTGATTTTTGAATATTGAGGTTAAAAATTATGCTATTAACAGAAGAAAAATACATTAAAATTTAAAGGAATTAATCTGTGCTTTGACATTCTATACGCTAATAACAGAAATATGCTAGTATCAGGTATGCTAATAAGTGAAATCCACTGTATTAAGTATTCATAATATACATACTGAATATAACAATAATACAACACAATTTAATATAGATTTTTGCAGACTCTAAAAGCTCAGGTATAGTCTTAACAAGAGATGTGTTTGACAGAAACACAATGCCCCCTACTGGGCCGCTTTGAAGCCATGTATTTGACATTTGACCTTGAAGAATGACCTTAACCTTTCACCACTCAAAATGTGCAGCTCCATTTGATACACATAATGTGACATGCATGCCAAATATCAAGATGCTATCTTCAATATCTCAAAAGTTATGGCCGATGTTTTTAGACGGAGGAACAGACTGACAGACAGACGGACTGCTATTTGCCGCCCTACAGAGGCATTAAAACATTAATATAGCTTTATACCATAACTTTAAGATTCACTTCAGTAAATATTACTTTTTAGATTCTAACATCTAGAAGCAATTTATTTAAATAATTTTCTTGCTTAGTTTGTTTTAGCGAAAAAAATCCCATCCACTTTTCATAAAAAAAGGAGTACGGTTGCATCGGGTTTTGAATGGGCACAAAATAAATCATTTTGTACAGATATTGCCGATGAATTATCAAAAATATGTTAGGTAACACAGAATCTATGAAACAATTTAATAATTCATCTCTTTTAATTTTTTACAAACATTTATATTGACACACAGCTTTCAATCCTTAAGCGTTTAAACGCCACTTAAAAACAGCTCTATTTTAAATTGTGTTGATCAAAAATATAAGTGGAAATGGTTTATGATAAGCATAAACCATAATTTTTCAGACCATGTATGTTCAAAATGTCATAGTTAAATGTAATTTTAATTAAAGCGAACACAATGTAACTTCCCCAGAAGCAGCCTAAAATAGGTGCCAAAAACAGCAATTTTTTCAGCCAGTGTATCAAACCATACCTTGTTCCTGGCGCTGTAACTCAACCTCTATATTAAACAGCAAATACTATACTTTTTTAGAGTGTTTAGGCAAAAAGTCAAATTGTCAGAAAATATGAATACCAATTATAATATTTACATGTATTGCTGAAATTGATTGACCCTTGAATGACATTGCTTATTTGCATAACTACATGAAAGAGAGCACTCGCCGGTAGGTGAATCAGGTAAACTGTAACGGTAAACTTATCACTGCTGCACGTGTTTCATAAGCTAACCAGGTGTATCTGTCCAGCTTGTAATTGCCGCACTTAACCTAAATCCCATATCTCTAAATGAACTCTCCCTTGTAGATATGAAAATTAGTTTTATCATTGTACAGTCAATAGAATTACGCTATATCATTCTCAATTCAGACAAAACAATTGACCTAATGACCCAATTGTTTTCTGTCGTGTTCTCGGAAAACACTTTTTAATGAGTTTTTTGGTTTAATAAAACAGAAAAAAGGGCAACTCATTTAACTCAACAGACATAAAAGCTTACCAGACTCCTTGCAAGATAATTTCTACTTGGTGCTCAAGAATATGGTGCATTATCCTTCACCTCACTAATGTACCACTCATTTTAACTGCAGCCAATGCATAGAATCAAAACTTGAAATAGTAATGTAGGCAGACAATCATATCTGTAAAAATTCAACTTTTTTTCCAAATCATTAATGAAGCATAAGAATAGCAGTAGAATGATAGATCAAGATGTACCTTTTTATTTCCTGCAAATATTTTTATTGAAATTATTGCCGACAAGACATGTTGTACAATCGCATTCCATGGTTAAAATGAGTCTGTAATTCAATGCCTAAACTCTTTCTGCAATGTTTGGGGGAGTCTGCTTTTGGGACATTTGAATGAAACGACAGATATGAAAGGAAACTCTTTTTAGTGCCACCAGTGTAATTATTACGCATCTTTTACGCACATCATTATGCACTGCCAAGATATTCAATAAACGGTAAATTGTAAACATTTCAATTATGAAAAAAATGAAACAACTTGTAATTCAGACACAACTCACATTTTACCTGTTGTTTGCTTTGAACAAGCTGATTTACCTTGGTTAAAAATAATTTACATTGAAATTCAGAAAACTCCTCCAGAACTGGTAAACAGACATGATAATTTGGATAATTGTCTAAGTTAGGACCGCAGATATACATGTACGGAGAGAACGAGATTGGCAAACAATGGTAATCAGAATGGCACAATCACAGGCAATCGGCACCTGTGTCAGAAGCAATAATTAAGAATCATAAAGTAAGTAAATCGATAGAAACAGACAACCTACACTCCCATTGAGCCATTCTTATCAGCCATCGTCGTAACTTCCGCAAAAGTTTTAACAGCCGTTAGACATTTATGATCGATTTTCTTATTTAGCGAATGGCAACATTTTTTTGATTGACTAGTTCGCAGCCAAAATATAAAGCACTTACCGCGTGTCAATGTTAAACTTTAAACAGATCGTCACATAAACTTGCAGAAGATGTGAAATAGGCACCATTACGGCGGCAGCCATGTTTTCCAAACAAACCAGTTTCGCAGCAAAACGGCAAATATAACAAGAGTTCTGATTGGCTGATGCCATAATCTAAAAATAAATGCTGGTCGAGCAGGACTTTTCTGCTCGAGCAGAAAAAATACTGCTCGACCAGCAAATTTGCTGCTCGAGCAGCATATTGCTGCTCGAGCAGCATTTAAATGCTGCTCGAGCAGCATTTTTTCCTGCTCGAGCAGAAGTTAAAGTTTCGACCCCTTTGGTATCCCATACACTCATACGTGCATACGACTTGCGGTAGGCTTACACACTGCACTGCAGCAGGTAAGCTGAGATAACAGAGATTCATAAAGTGCCGTGCAAATAGAGTTGCTTAATCTTGCTGAGTGTTGATAGAATATTTGATGCTAATGCGACGTCGTCATCCGTGAGCAGGGCAAGTTTGCCGATAGATGTACAACGCAGTAAGCCATACAACTCAGTATTGCCCTGTTTCACGGATAAAGTAATATTTGACATGTCACTTGCCAATATTTCGGACTCAAAAAGGTGCGTATTGCAATCTGTTGCACTCACAAGACGCAGATCACATTGAACATCGTGCTTAAATGATGATAAATGCAAAAGTAACCGTTGTAGAAACACCGAATTACATGTACACGTAAACAAAGAAAAATGTTTTACTGTATCAGGAAGAACTATTTTGTCCTTAAAAGTGGATTCTTCTATGTGTAAATACGTTAAATAAGACAGAGATGGAAGCACAAGAGAAAGTGATGGAACGTCAATCTTCCCGATACAGTGCAGTTCCTCTATACTCGTCTGTTGTAACGCTTTATTTATTTCTGGAGTCACTGTCGTCTTCACACGTTTAAGACTAACTGTTGAGTGTTGAAGGACTATTAGTATTTCGCTTGTTTGTAGAACATTTCTTTCTAAAATAAGTGACCGAACATCTGACTTGTTTAACATTAAAAGTGTCTTTAATGCTTTTGAATCCATGTAATTTAGATAATCATAAAATGTGAAGTCTCTACACTGCAGGCACATTTCCGTTTGACCGCTGACTTCAGCCTCAATGCAACCAGCAATGATCATGCGCTGGAATAACACCGAAAGTTCGAGGCATCGCGCAATGTAATCCCTCTGATCATCATGCTTCGATTTTACAACGTTTCCCATAATGTCAGTTTCTGTCTGACATGATAGTAAATGTTCTTGGTTATAAAATTTCTTTATGTACACACTTTGTCTGTGGCTTATATCGTTAAGAAAGTGTGCGTTAATCAGACGGTTTATAAGTTTGTTAGCTTTTTCACAGTCAAGTCCGAACAGATAAATAACTGTCTGGCTCATTTCTAATACATATTGTTGATTTTTGGTTTTCAGCTGTGATACGATGTCATGTTTTAGATTGGCTATATGAAATGCCGCTAGGAACTCTTGCGCGGTGTCGTGAATAAATGAAAACTGTGAATCCTGGAATTCCACGCTAGCGCCATATCGTGCCGTTAACACGCCAGCATAGAGGCAAAATTTCAAGTGTTCTTCGGACAAGCCGCAATTAAATAAATCCCGTTCGGTAAACACTAGCAATTTGTTCGAGGAAAACGTAGAATCAAATGCAACCTTCGACAATGCATCAAATATATCGCTTTGCTTCTTAATAAAACGAGTATTGGCTTAACACTGAAAACAATTATCTTTTTGAAAGTATACTTTTGTTGCATTTGCCATTTTAAATAGAAGGTCTATTAGTATGCAATTTATTTCACACAATGAGCCACTAAATGCTTTGTCATTTATCCACAAATTAACTAACAATGTTTGCAGCCAAGGCGACGTAAGAAAATGCACCAGATGACGATCATTGACGTACATCATGAATTCAGTGTTTGTCTTTTTATTAACGGGCTGAAGACTTTGTATTAAACGCTCTGTTAGCTGATCT
>NC_068359.1:86614874-86722374 GCF_020536995.1 Dreissena polymorpha
ATTTTAGATATTGAGTCTGACAGCAAAACAGCGCAATTTGATACTGAGTCGGACACTGACAGACTCATTGTCTGTTTTGAATAAACAATGTTTAACCTATATTTACATATGAACGTCTACAGATAGGTCTAAAATATAGAAATAAGCCTATGTTATTACGTGTTTACGTAACACTAAATGTTGATAGGTCCAATAGCTCGTATATGTTCCATCCATCAAACATTTTGCTCGGTCTGTGCTAGATTGTTTTAATTAATTTGTGGTAAGTTTTTTTTCTCTACTATTTTTGTTTAAAAGTTCATTTCCAGCACAAAATGAGCCCGTAAACCAAATTCTTGCATAATGCGTTTTCCGAAATTCGTTGATATCTAACGATATTAATAGACCAGTTTTACATTCCGACCACCGTTACTATTTTTAGATATCACGTGGTGTGTAGAATCTCAGAACGAGGCTGAACGTGTATAGATCTTTGGCGGAGCATATCGATGATTATAAACCAGTTGATTTTTTTGAAATTACATTCGGGATTTTCATAGGCACTGACAATAGTAACAATTGCGGCAAATACACGGATGTGTTGTTTAGTCAATAAATTGATGAGGGGTTATACAATAAACATTCTCACAACTTAGTCATATTTGAAAGCCATATAGTTCCACTAGTGTAAACGTGTGTATATATATAAACATTTTATTTAATCTTGATTCAAATTCAAGATACCCGTTGTCATCAGAACAAATGTGATCGGAAGAATAAATATTGATAATTGCACAAAACGAAGATATACAGAAGTTGTATATAGTAAAAAACGTTATTATATAACTTAAATTCCCAAAGGTATGTATGTCGGTCTGTAATATTTTTCACGAACGATCTGACGTGTAAAATGTGTGTTGAATCAATCATAAGAAAACCCAATAGAAAATACAAAGCACCTAAACTTGTTAAATGTTATGTCATTTTTCGTTTTACTTTTATGAATGTTCTTTTACAGTGAAAGACAATATTGTAGAATTCTTTTACACAGGTGAAAAAAAAAACGAACGTGGAGAAAACTGAACTGTCTCTTCATGGACCTTGATTTTCTCTTTAAACGTGATTATGAGTGATAAATATATTTATTTATGTCACTTCATGTCATTAATCTGTGTGTGTGTGTGTGTGTGTGTGTGTGTGTGTGTGTGTGTGTGTGTGTGTGTGTGTGTGTGTGTGTGTGTGTGTGTGTGTGTGTGTGTGTGTGTGTGTGTGTGTGTGTGTGTGTGTGTGTGTGTGTGTGTGTGTGTGTGTGTGTGTGTGTGTGTGTGTGTGTGTGTGTGTGTGTGTGTGTGTGTGTGTGTGTGTGTGTGTGTGTGTGTGTGTGTGTGTGTGTGTGTGTGTGTGTGTGTGTGTGTGTGTGTGTGTGTGTGTGTGTGTGTGTGTGTGTGTGTGTGTGTGTGTGTGTGTGTGTGTGTGTGTGTGTGTGTGTGTGTGTGTGTGTGTGTGTGTGTGTGTCTTGAATATTCGGAAACACGCTTTGACCCCGGTCAATGAAAATGCTTGTTTTAATAGTGTTCTTCCATACACTAACGAATACTCTTTATAAGACTATGTAATCACGGAATTTTAGTTTAGCGGTACACGCTTAATAGGTTTCGTGTTTAGCATAAAAGTTAATAAATATTTCAAATGCATTTGTAAGTATTATGCACTTAATTATGTAACCGAACATTCTTTCACAAGGAAAATTGTTCCTACGCTAATTTTGACAAGGCGGACATTCGTTCATACGTTGTTTCATTTCCACGCTTTTTAAAATTCCCGGACAATCGTTCCAACATTATTTTGACAGATCGGATATATATACTCCTACATAGTTTTAATGCCCAGATTTCTGCAAGGTTTGGCAAATTAGAGATCTTAGTGTAAGTCGATATATTCGAATAGTTTTTGACGTTTTCATTCTCATGATCACAATAAAATATTACAACAATATAAAGTAAATCATAACATAATAAATTATGAGAACATTATTTTTTTTACTATTTTAATAACGACATATTCAAATATCGGATAAAATTCCCAGAGTGTAATATTATTTTGATAAAACGGGATAATAATGACCGGTATAGGAATTTTTGAGGAAGGAATCTCCGGGCTGTCCAAATAACGAAGGAACGAATGTCCGGGCTGTCAAAATAATGTAGGAACCATTATCCGCATTGTAAAAATAACGAAGGAACGAATGTTCAGGTTGTCAAAAAACATAGGAACGAATGTCCGACTGTGTGAAAAATAGGCTAGGACGAATGTCCGGCATTCTCTGTATTATTATGATTAAACTGGCTATTATCTATACAGTATTTAGTTTGAGTATTTGGCGTTACATTAGTCTTAGAAATGACTACGTAATACTTTCACCTCGATAAGACATTGGGGTGCCATACATGATGTCCAATGACCAGCCATCTACCACGGGTGGTTTATGACACCATGCTGCTATTTACTATTTGTCGGCACAGTATCTGATCATCACGAGATAATGGGTTTATCCGGAACACAGGGGCTATTGAACCACAGATGTATCAATAAACAAGATAGATCTTTATTCAATCAGCGCGATATAAAAGCTCTGTCGGACCGTATTTGGTACAAAAACGAATATGTACAAGTTTGTACCATATTCGGCCGAATATGGTACAACTGTCTAATTGTACCATATACGTATCTGCAGTTTTGGGGTAAAATGCCTGACCGAATATGGTACAAACTTGTACCATATTCGGAATGAAAAATGTTCCACATTCGTTCCGAATATGATACACACTCATCATCGTAATCATCATCATCATCATCATCGTTATCTCATCATCATCATCATCATCATCGTTATCTCATCATCATCATCATCATCATCAACATCATCATCATCACATCAATTATCAACACCCCAATGATCATCATCGTTGTTATCTTTACCAACACCACCATCATCATCACCATCAAAACCAACATCATCATATCCATTATCATGATCGTAATGGTGATCACAAAAGTTTTTTTTGTGATGATAATGACAGCGATGTTTTCGGTCGATAATGAGGATGTTGTGATGATGATGACGACGATGAGAATATCATCGTCATCATCGGCCAATAAACATCGCCATCATCATCATCACAAATATTTTGTTATCATCATCATCATTATCATCATCGTCGGCCGATAAACATCGCCGTCATCATCATCTAAAAACTTATCATCATCATTATAACCATCATCATCGTCCGATAAACATCGCTGTCATCATCATCCCAAAACGTTTGATATCATCATCATCATCATCATTATCATCATCATCATCATCATCACCACAATCATCAAACCCCAATCATCATAACCACTGTCATCATCATCACCACCACCATCATCATCACAATTTTTTTACCATCATCATCATCACAAATGTTTTGTCATCATCATCATCACATATTCATTTTACATTTTGTATTTTATAATTTGTTTCATTCAAGAGATTCAACAAACTTGTACTTTTTTCATTTATTGGTATACTGACAGGATTTTTCAAAGTAATATTGAAGAACATAGAACAGCATTTAAATTTTAATCCAACTGTAGCATTTTGACAAGACATAATATACATATATACATTCATTTTAGTAGCAGCCAAAATATCCCAAATGTGCTTCGTAAAAAGTTACCAGTAAATGAGCAAATGACAACAAATTTCCGGTAGAAGAACATAATCATCAATCACAAAAATAACATAACAGGTTTCCAAACACCGATATACATGTATATTTCACCTGTAATGTCTGTACATGACATCTATGATATCATACCAACCGATTCCACTAACACGCAAACGCAGCCATGCGTTTGCCCATTTTGGCCCCTTGATGATTTCTTTTATTGCCGAAATAAGACCGCTGTTTCTGCCCGCTCTTGTTAATAGGAAACGAACGCTAACAGGATTTCTGTTACTAGTATCTAGTCCAATATCCGGCCGAATGTAAATTCTAGGTGTTTGCAAACTCATTGACCTTATTAAATCTCTAAAGGGTTTGCCGACATTCGCCAACACAAACTGGATTGACGGGTTTGATTGTATGCAGAACTTAAAAATTTCAACTTGAATGTGAAGTGGTAACATCAGAAATGGAAAAGTCGTTCGCTTCTGTGCCCTCCTATTGTTTATCATATATTGAAGCTCTTTCAGGGCTGAACACACAGAGACGTCACCGTTGTCGCCAGAGTCACCGTTGTCGCCGGAGTCACCGTTGTCGCCAGACGCAGCGTTGTCGCCGGAGTCACCGTTGTCGCCGGAGTCACCGTTGTCGCTGGAGTCACCGTTGTCGCCGGAGTCACCGTTGTCGCAAGAGTCACCGTTGTCGCCAGACGCAGCGTTGTCGCCAGATGCAGTGTTGTCGCTAGACGCAGCGTTGTCGCCGGAGTCACCGTTGTCGCCAGACGCAGCGTTGTCGCCGGAGTCACCGTTGTCGCCGGAGTCACCGTTGTCGCTGGAGTCACCGTTGTCGCCAGACGCAGCGTTGTCGCCAGATGCAGTGTTGTCGCCAGACGCAGCGGTGTTGCCGGAGTCACCGTTGTCGCCAGAGTCACCGTTGTCGCCAGACGCAGCGTTGTCGCCTGACGCAGCGTTGTCGCCAGACGCAGCGCTGTCGCCAGAGTCACCGTTGTCATACGACTGTTCTAAGCGTGATATTATGTCCTTGTACACGCGTTGATTGATACGGATACTAACGTAATGCATGCCAAATCCTTCTGGGAAATACCCCAATGCAATTGTTCCAACATCACCATCGAACTTTCCATCTGCTGACACAATTGATGAGTGTTCTAGTCCTCGGGTAGAAACTACCAGGCACTGCAAATTATATTCTCTCATAAGTGCAATGAGCGTGAGGTTGTCGCCGTATGTCCCATTCTTAGACATATTCTTAACGTATTCATCAAATGTTTCATCATAGACAAAAGTTTCATAGAAATATCTGTTTTCTACAATGTGATGGACTGCTTCCTTACGTAAAGCATCTACGTCTTTGTATATACCAATTTTACCAAGTTGATGCGATATAGCAGCAAATTGACAATTTCCATCCGGATTTGGGTCCATGGCAATATTCACCCCATCCAACAACTGCAGATTTTCATGGTGTGTTAAAACATGATAGTACTTAGTTCTGTGATTTTGTTTCTCTGAGCGGTTCTGTTTTAATGAATGTTTTTTAATATTTCGTTGTTTTTCTAACGCAACAGTTAGGCTAGTCATGTTTTCGACCCCAACCGATTTGCTTACGAATCCAAGTTCGGGTTTGTTCGGTACTTGAAATGACACGATATAAACACCATTTCGTTTTACTTTTTCTACCTTGCCTTCGATAACATATCTTTTGGTTGGCACCCTGGATTTTCGAAAGGGATAGCGAATTAATACTGTCTCTCCTACTTTGTACTTGCTTGGGGAAGTTGCGTTTTTCAACAGCGACCTGTAAGCCTTTTTATTTGCTCGCCGTATGGTTTTCTTTATTTCACGAGAACTATGACGTTCTTTGGTAAAAACATGACTTCTTCCGTAGTAGGCTTCAAAGGGCGTGAGACCCCCAAGAACTCGTTTGAAACTTGTGTTTATGGCATAGGCTAAATCTTGAAGCCCTTCGACCCAGTTAAATCCACGTTTACTTTTTGTTGCAAATAGAATCTTGGCCTTTATAACACTGTTTGACCTTTCACATTTGCCCTGTGATTGAGGATGATACGGCCTACTATTGATCATTTTGATGTTGTACTTGTTCAACAAAAGTTTCATACTAGGGCCTTTAAATTCCAGTCCGTTGTCACATTGGATGATGTCAGGGGCAAGGTTAACCATCAACACGTCCTCTAATGCCTTTGCAACTTCACGCGAACTCTTCGTTTTCAGGGGTTTTGGTATAACGTACCTAGAATAAACGTCCACGACTTGTAGAATATAACTGTATGTGGACCCCTTGTAGCTAACACTTTGATTTTTCATGTTAATTATGTCAATCTGCCATCTTTTGCCTGGTTCCTCTTCTGTAATTGTCTTTGGCTTTGGCTTGTTTGTAAATCTCGGATACTTCTCATGGTAATACTTGCTATTGTACAGTATTTCAAGGATAGCTTGTTCCGAGAATCCCGTGTAATTTACTTTCAGTTTGTTGTAAATAACCCTTGCTCCACATCCTTTGTTTTCCATGAACATCTTCTCAACAAATCTAGGAAGATCTTCTTTCACAAGGACTTGCTTTCCGCCACACAATAAAGAACCCCGGTCACCAAGCTCGAAGTCCTTACGTTTTCTAATCATGGCCAAACAATTATTCTCTTCAGGTGTCCGTTTCTTCACAGGGACATCGAACGATCCGTTTAAACATCTGACAATAATGTCGTACTTCGACCTGGGCAAGCACCCTAATTGCTTCCTTTTTCTCCTAATTGCTTCCTTCATCTGAAATAATATAATAAGTTATTATACATTTATACTTCATTAGTTAATAGAGCTTGTATTGAACACCGCGTGTCGAAAACGAATGTCTCACGACATGAGCTGAGCTAAAATCACTCGTCTGATAGCTCCGCTAAAATTTACAATCCGAACTTCCGGGCAATATGCGCAATGAAAGTAGCAAGTACTTCATGTAAAGTTTCATTGAAATCCAACCGAATTCAAATTCAGGGGAAAAATAGCGGGCAAACTTATGGCGGTCAACGGACAAACGGTCTGTAGAAACCAATGCTACGTGGATGGAAGGGATATAAAGAAGGGGCCCTGGGGGCCTAGGTCGCTCACCAGAAGTCACGACTAGGCAGGGTTCGAAGGTCAAAGACCTATAAACTCCATAAAATTTAAAATGTTCAAATCTACAGATTACAGGAGCTCGATCTGATTTTGGTGGAAAATACACTTTCGAAAAAATGACTGTAGCTTAAATATTTTAGCAGTTTAGGAGTTACGCACCCGGAAGGAATGCCACGGACAATTGGATAGACGGACGGACAACTGCAAATGCACTCTGAGGGGGGGGGGGGCATAAAACATAAAAATCAATGCATGTTAAAACATCAATGCATATTAAGACAACTGAAAATTAAAATTATGTACAGTACTTACTGTCAAGAATTCTTTTGAAGTTTGAAGAAAGTTTGGATTTCAATTCTTTCTAGTCGAAAATCACAACTTTTCTTGCCGACCGCCAAGTCAAATATGGTTACTGACTTCTGAGTAAGACTCGTGTGCAAAATTCCCGCCTTTTTAAAGCGGCACGTTATCAAAGAAAAAATCGGAAACTTCAAAGCTTTGTCGGCTTCTCAGCAATATGACGTCGGAACGACAAATCAACTTTACAAAGTAATGTTTAGGAATACAGTCACACCTGTCTAAAGCAGCCAGTCAAACATCCTTATTTTTGGAGAGATATATTCATTTAAAAGAGCTCAAAATCTCTTAAATCGGATTTTGGTGAAAATACACTTTCGAAAAAAAAAGTTTTAAAAATTTGAAAATTGCTGTGAATGATCTCCACGAAAGTATCTGGCCCGCCCGGGAATCGAACCCAGGCCGCCTGCGTGCCAATCTGACGCGCAACCGACTGAGCTAGCCGGCGAAACAATTACACATCCAGCAAAATCCATGTAAAGTGTGGTTAGGTTAGCTGTTTCTGTTACTACGACAGCTAGTTACGACGACGACGACGACGACGACGACGACGATGATGATGATGATGATGATGATGATGATGATGATGATGATGATGATGATGATGATGATGATGATACTTTTGTCACTTCCAATATTAGGTTAATACAATGTATTTGAGTTTGAAAAAAAGTTTACACATCGGCAGACTATTTCATTTATTAAGAAATACATAATTTATGTACCATATACGTAGGCCATTTCAATTTTTATGAGTTTTTTTGGTATGTACCAAATACGTTTTGGCGAGCATAGAAAAACTTATTCCAACCGAATATGGTACAATGTTTGTACCATATTCGGTCGAAAATTGTACCATCTTCGGTCCGAGTATGGTACATTTGTACCATATTCGGCCGAATATGGTACAAATGTACCATATTCGTTTTTGTACCAAATACGGTCCGACATACGTATATGGTACAATTAGACAGTTGTACCATATTCGGCCGAATATGGTACAAACTTGTACATATTCGTTTTTGTACCAAATACGGTCCGACAAAGCGTTTACTTCATTAAAATAAATTACGAAATTGTTCCTATGTATCGTATGAACGAATCTGGACGTACTATTAAAACATTTACGTATTCAATCAGTCATGTCAACGTTTAAGAGCAAGAAACGTCATATATATTTTCGTCCAATAACAATTACCTAGCTCTGACAAGCGTAAGCGGACGTGCTTAATTTATAGCAATAAATGAACACGTTTTTGTAGCCACTCTTTCTACTTAATTGCATGTGTTTTTTTTTCTTTAAATTGAATAGTTGCATGCGTTATTACATGCAGTACTAACGTGTCCATATTGAAATCAGGTGGTCATTGACGTCATTTTGGCCAGGACCCAAATACGAACATTGTAAATATTGCCTCCTTTAAAAAATCAAATCCATGTCAGTATCTAATGATTTACTCGATTTTAACGAAATGAAGCCCACGGTCATGGACGTTCGAACAAGGGGGAAAACGGGGTCAGTTGACTCCCCTAAAATTAAGTGGACTATGGATTTTTTTTTAACGGAGCCAAAGCTACTGGTTGAGCACTAATCCAGGTATATAAATATTTGACACCAGATGGGTAATTTAGTCTATCATTCGAGGAAATGTCCTAGCTTTTACGTTACAATGCAGGCAAGCACGGCAAGCATATTTCAAATCTTCCAAAAATCAGTGTTACATTCCTTTATGCAGTATACAAATATATGCGTGCGTGAATAAGTCCATATAGAATGTGTTTTTGTTTAATATCATTTTAAACGTACACCAACAATTTGGCTTACACGACAAGCAACGTAATTCGAGGCAAGTTCGGTAACTCCATATTCTGATAGAACGACAAGCAATTGTTAGTGGAGGATTGGTAGTCAAACTATATATTACTTCAATTCCTTTTTGTTTATTTAAATAACATTCTAAACAACGAGGTTATTATAGCCACTTTGCCGATTTGTTCAATCGTATTTTTTCAAAGTCAGGCGACTTAATCAATCTTCACAGAAGAGTTGGCCGTTTCGTCTTCTGCAACTTCGCTTATTTCAAGTTATTATTTCGTTTACAAGAAACCGCACTGTCACAAAGTCGCGCTTGTAATGAACGAAACACAAGCGTTCATTTCGTTGCACTTATCGTGAAACATGAGATATATGCAACATGCAATCCTGCAAAATATTTTAATGCAAAATTATTAAACGTGCAGTGTGACCGTTTAAAAATGCAAAACGATATTTATGGATATTCTTCTATAGTCAGATGGTTTATCATATCGTAATGGTACAAGTCACGTGTAAAGCAATAAGCCATGGGACAAGTGACTGGGATTTAAATATAGCAATGTTTATTATAATTTAATGGGACATGTTGGGATCAGATATAAATTTTGCTTCTATATTTACAAACCTGTTCTGTTTGGAAGGAAATAAAATATGGCTGAAAAAGACCGGCAATTTTTAACCGGTTGAAATCGTACAGTGGTGCAGCAATTATTGTTACTGTCAAAATTTGCTTTTTATTAGATACACTTTAGTTTTTATCTCAAACGTATTAGGACATTAATGTATTCTAAATTTTAACTCAAATATATTTAGATTACATTTAGTTTAAGTTGTTTAAGTAAATATGACCATAGGGAATAATTCTATAGACGAACTACAATTTGTATTGTTTTCCGACTCAGAAATCAGTGTACCTATTTTGGAAATATAGTGTAAGCAACATATTAACCCAATTATTCCTAGAGGACTCTCCCATCCTTCTAAATTGGATCAATAAATCTCGAAAATAAGGAATGTCTTGTATATTTATTTCTATATTTAGAATATTTCTTACAGATATTCCTTTAAGCAAACAGCGCAGACCCAGATGAGACGCCGCATAATGCGGCGTCTCATCTGGGTATACCCTGCCGAGGACTTTTTCTAGACGCTAAGCAATACATTAATGGCAACTATGATGTTAACATAACTCAACAGGCACATACAATAAACATCAATGTTACAGGCAAATAAAATAGAAACGTTTATTTGCTTAAACGAAGTTTTTATATCACAAATCTAACTCAAGCAACTATGAGAATGTTCATGTTAAGCAACATTCATTGTAATTAATAAATATTTACGTATTATACGTTTTCTAACGCGTTTTTTATAGATTTCTTGAGTTTTATAACAATTTTCGTTTTATCAGAGATCAGTTTGCAAAAGATTTGTTATCATATAGCCATGCCGTGAGAAATAAAATAGCGGCATTGTACACCATGACAGATGTATTTGACTTGTAGTTTATCGTCGATAATACTTAAATGTCAAATTGTTAATGCAATAATTTTTAACGTGATTATTTTTGGATTATCAATACATTAATCTTAATTCTCACTAACAGCTCATTTTAATGCGCAATAACGAAATAAATTCGGGATGAATTATTACATAGCTGTTTTAGTTTGTGTATTTTAGTACATATTTAAGATTTTCACATTGTATTTTATTTGTTTAAGCACACGTTTCGCAGTCGCACAGTACTTAATGAGCGTTTAATTTAAATGGCGTGAACTTAGTGTAACAATGTTGTTTCCTTTCTTTTATTCAATATGGAATACACAATAGAGATTTCCAATATTTCCAAGAAGCGTGTTATTTTTCTTTGGTCTTTCAATTTAGGAATTATGAAATTGCCTAGCCCTTAAAATTAAAGAATTTGTGGGAAACATCCGCTATATCTTTATTTAAATCAAGTGACCGATTACCTATACAATAGAGGTCAACAGATTAAAAAAATAATTCAACAAACAAGTATGTGATTAAAGATGGCTGTCTCGAAACTACCAATGAAGAATTGCGGGTATTAATAATAAAATATATTATAAATGGTTCGTGATATTGAACTTTCTTAGATGTTTCACAGATAACTTCGTGCAATACATGAATCGCATACATAAAAAGCGTTATGTGTTATAAAAAACTTTTATTTTTTTTAAGTTAACATGGCATTTATAACGGCGAGGAGAATAAAGTTGGTTTATTAATAATCATAAATGTAGGACAATTGTTCATTATACAGCGTTTAAAGTGACGAGCACAAAAGAGCTGTGATGCAATAAAATTTAATGTGACGAGGACAAAAGATAAGCTATATCGTTGGTTTTAATAGAATCGTAAGAGTATGATTTTTAACGTACCTAAATGGTCGCAAGACAAACAAAACAACAAAAAAAATTTATTATAAAAAAAGACGATGAAAATTCTCCAGATGTATAATTTATTTTAAAACGATGGTGACATTTGCCTAGATAAGGAAAAGTACGCATACAGATGGCCGGTTGTTAATAGACAAGCATTCACATGTAAGTGTATGCGAAAGCAATTTTGTAGTCAGTATAAAAATAGCGAACAATAAATTATGCATGATGCAGTTTTTCAGAAGACGCCAAATTAGAACGGTAACGAACAAAACGCGATTTACACTATACGAAAATTTAAGTGTTAACAGCAGAGTAATGCAAGTGGGCAGACAACAGTGAGAGCTAAGAAAATTGTTTATCATGATCTTCAAAACACTGGTAAAATGCAGTTTCATGGACGTTATCAAATAAACATCTTTTATGATGTTAGTTTGATGTTGCAGTTACTGAGTACATGTATATAAACGATGAACTTTGCAAGTACCCATTTATTGTTTAATTGTCCGATCTCTATTGACGCTAACGAAACCTTTGTAACAGCGCCATAATTCAGTAAACTTTGAGTCTGAGGTGTGTACATGTTTAGTTCATGCAAGTGATAAGGAATAATGTAAACAAACTACACCACAAAGACTGCAAACACACCTAATAGTGTTACTAAATTCTCCAACAGTTAATCTACATCTGCCTTTCAAAATAAGCGGACATTTTTTATGCAAACTCAGCGTGATTTTGCGGTCTAAGTTCGCAGTTCAATAATCAGGGGATATTAAAAGAAGACAGCGGATTTCTAACATTTATTGAACCCCACGAAAAGCCTTACAATACACGCGCAAACGTGTAAAAATTGAAGATAAATGAGCAGTGTAATAACAGATATAGCGTCAATAGACAGAAACGGTTTTTGTAAGATTGTCGATTTAATGAAACAGAATAATTAGAACAGTTGTTCTAATACGATTTTTTAAATGTGTTTAATTGTAATATATTGATAACATATGTTACAATAACACAAAATAGGCAAGAAAAAATATACAGTAAAGCCGAATTTCATAAAATGCAACATAGACAAATTAGCGCCCCGAGCCGATAGTGACGTACATATTTTCCTACAATCACCGAAGCATTCGTCTTTGTATTATTAACCGTTAAACTACGATGGGTGTTCCAGAAGTTCGTGGATTTTCGCTATAACTTATTAGTTTGCTGGCAAAAGTCAATGAAATTTACATATTATACAAACCAATTATCACGGACTTTATATATAAGCTTAAAATGCATGAATTCCATAAAGCGCGTTTGAAACGCGTTGCCATAGAGACCTCAGTAACGACATGCGGCGCACGCGTGTATTTTATTATAAGTATGAGCGTTACGCGAATTTAAAATTGGTTTAAATGTCGTTGATAAACAGAATTTACGGCAAATTTCAAGTGACAGCGCCGAAGTCCTCCTTACAGCCCGGATTTGGCCCCTATGGACTTCCGCGTCTTCCCGGAAGTTAAATCACAGTTGCGCGGTATTCGCTTTGCAAGTAAACAGGAACTTACAGTTGCAGCAAAGCGAATCGTGTCGTCTTTTGACGCTGACTGGTATAGAGACACTTTTGACAAGTGGATTTCCCGACACATAAAGTGCATTCGCGTTGGAGGTGATTATGTGGAAAAGATTGTTGTTAACTTCATAACGTCATTGACGTTGAACACAAACGTTACACGCATAGTGCACATGTTTAAATATATATTCATTGTTTTATGCATCTCCATGATATTTGGAGAGTATATTTGGAAAGGACGAAATATTCTTAACATGCTATTTGTTTGTCCATTTATGTTACCAAATGAAAGTTATAGCGAAAATCCACGAACTTCTTGAACACCCCTCGTAAGTTTAGATGCACATCGTACATGTATGGTATACAGTCGAAACTGACCTAACGGCCACCTGAATTTACCGGTCACCTGCAGACAACGGTCAGTCTGGAATCCCCCCGACGAAAAACACTCTAAATTACACTTGAATTCAACGGCCACCTGTCCATAACGGCCAACGGCCACTACATTCCACTCCGAAATTCATGTTTGACCTGAAATCAACGGTCACGCGTCAGTCGTCTCGAGTCGTCTCGAGTAGCGAAAATTAAAAACACAGCACATCATGTGTCCGTCTATTTTGCGGTAAAAGCGTCTGATAGCGGTAATTGTCTTTGATACTATAAAAGCGGCCCGCTGCGAGTAAACAAACAATTTTGTGCATCCATGACCGGTATGTAAAATTGTTTCACCATTATAATTGAATTTTCATTTTAATTGCATTAAAAGACCAATTGTCTGCAACTCATTTTGCTACCAGTTGTTTATTAAAAATATATTTTATATTCGTTATTTTACATGACTAACCCACTCCTCTAAGCCGAAATGATCCGTAAAACAAAATTGTGTCTTTGAGTCGTATGAACGAATCTGCACTTAAACTAAATTTAGGTTCACATCGTACATGCATGCTCAGTTGTTTAACGAAAAGACGGTTGATATTCAAATGCATTTTTTTCTCTCACCGGGATATTGTTTCAGTATGTTGATGCTGAATTAACAAATATAAGTGTACATTGTATATGAAGTGAAAATACCAAAAATAAACAACGGTTGCAATAGCCAGCTATAAACTGTTAGATGCCCATAATATCACTTTAAACAGGTGACATTAACAATAACAATGTTTATTAATAGCAATTATCGTCTGCATGCATAACGCATTAGCGCGTGACAAAGTCAATTGGTCTGTATCGCTGATTTAGTGTTAAAACAACATTAAGCTGGCGAGTGTTTTGATAAGAAGGCGATAAGAGGATTAGTGATTAGCTTTAATGGCAAAACATGGACTGATTTGCAACATTTAAAGCGTCTGAAAGCGGTAATTGTCTATGATATTATAAAAGCGGCCCGCTGCGAGTAAACAAATTATAAGGTGTTGAGAAGGTTTCTTTTCCGGGGATAATTGTGGGTGTATCTTATAAAGAAAATTTATCAGAGTTTATGACTTGTTGAAAGTAATTATCGCGAAATTAAATGACCGCTATTTCTTTGAATTAGAACGGTACAATTACACCGTACTATCGGTTTATGACACCGAATCCGCTTTTTAGACTTTTACGGACGTTATTTACTGAATGAATGAGATGCATGAGAAAAAAATTATACCAGCGTTGATAAAGTCATTGTTTAATTTAACATTATGAAATAAAATCAATCTAAAAGATATTATTCTCTATTATTCAATATACACGCGTAAGTTAATGCTGTTATTATGCTTTGTTAATGCAATGAGCATTTGTTTTACACTGTATGTAAACGACTGGGTGGGGTAACGACGTAGTAATACTACCAACTGGCCAACCTTCTTAAAATTGTGATCCGAATTCAACGGTCACCTGTGGACAACGGTCACTTTGATCATTTCCCTTGACTGACCGCTGAATTCAGGTTTGACTGTATATGCTGGCGAATTCGGCTGTAAAGCCGTTTTCAATTTCAGAATTAAATATCTGGCTTATTTCGCATTTTTCGACACATGTTTAACTTTTATTTTAATTAATATATATATATAATAAGTTTTTTACACAGTTTATATAAATTCATAAATATTTGACAAAATCGTATATATCCGCTTTAAGGAAATCAGTCTTTATCAATACCCCATTAATTTCTGAATATTGGTCTTTTCCATGTAGGAAATGTACACTTTAAACAAGAAAACGTATTTCAATAGATTGTACTTTGTTTTAGCATTAATTATGTTAAAACCACCAGCGCTGCCGAGTGACATAACCGTATGAGGCTAGTTTGGATCAGACGGAGCTTTTTGTTAAAGGGACCTTTTCACGTTTTGGTAAATTGACAAAATTAGAAAAATAATTATTTCAGATTCGCAAATTTTCGTTGTAGTTATGATATCTGTGAGAAAAACAACAACACTGAACATTTACTATGCGCTAATATATTCGTTATTTGCATCTTTTGACGATTTAATAACCAGCAAATTATAATGTGGTGCAGTGCGAAACGATTGAATAATTTGGAGAGTTCTGTTCTTGTCGTTCTATTTTGTTACACTACCATGATTGCTTCTATAAAGTCTAAAATACATCAATATCTCAATGAACACGGATGGCCGCGTGGTCTAAGCGTTAAAGTCACTATTCGATAATCTATGCGATGATGGGACAAGCGATTGTATCCACGACCTTTCAACCCATACTTCTGAACAATGAAGGATATTCCCGAAATGGCATACGTATGGCACTTCATTCTGGTAAACTAGTTGGTGCGGATCGTTCAAAAGTAAGTGTTTATATGGGTCGGGCTCTGTGAAAAGGGGGTTTAATGCATGTGCGTAAAGAGTCGCCCAAGATTAGCATGTGCAGTTCGCACAGGCTAATCAGGGACGACACTTTCCGCCTAAACAGGATTTTTGCCAAGAAGAGACTATCTTTAAACGAAAAATACAATAAAAGCGGAAAGTGTCGTACCTGATTAGCGGACAGCACAGGCTAATCCGGGACGGCACTTAACGCACATGCATTAAACCCCCTTTTCACAGAGCACGGCAAATATAAAAATGTGTCTTCCTCCGATGCATCACATCAGTAGACAAGTGGTGACTTGTGGTAACTCAGCTGAACGATGATTGTATAAGACAACATCAGTAGACAAGTGGTGACTTGTGGTAACTCAGCTGAACGATGATTGTATAAGACAACATCAGTAGACAAGTGGTGACTTGTGGTAACTCAGCTGAACGATGATTGTATAAGACAAGCAAATAAAATTGTATGATAGTTCAAAACATTGAATGAAAAAGAGCACGGGGAACAGAGACTGTACTAAAAATTGTCGTAAAAAATGACGGTTTCAAAACATGTTTCTGTAAAATAAATCTATCGTTTTTGTCTGAAAAGCATTTTTGGCAGCAATACATTATGATGTTTATAGTTTTCAAGTAAGATGCAATATAGAATGTCTGTACAACAGCAAATTTGTATCGTGTACAGTTTTATAAGCGCCTAAAAGAGTTTATTTTTTGCAAACGTGACTGCAATATGATGTTCAAGCCTTGAGTTTGCATCATAGAGAGTGTCTAGAACATGGGAAGTTATTTTTTTTTATATATAAAATCCATGGCTCATATGATAAAACGCCTCCATAAACTGAATATTATTCACGGCGACACGTACGTGATTATTTGCCTTGAATACAAAAGGGTCTAAACTTAAAAGAGTGGAACAAAAAACAGGCAAGTATGATAAGAAGTAATGTTAGAAAGATAAAAAAAGACTTGTCTACTGTGATTTAAATTGTGTCATAAGGTCGATCTACGTTTACATCAGAAATGCATGTCAGTCGTACTCCTATTAATGTCGGCAAAAATCCTTGACACAGTGTTTATATGTCGGTGCGAATTAAAACTCGGTGAAGTATTACCTTCTATTATGCTCCAAACTGAGTCATGAAAATGTTGCAATATTGATTGATTTTACAAAAAAAATTAAAAGTTGGAAACTGTCAATTTCTTTCTCTTTTTTCTATTTGTAAGTACTTATTTTGCAAAAATCGTTTTTCGAAATTTAATTAAACTCACATACGTAAAGTAGTAAAACGAAGTTTAAGTGTAGTGCACAATAGATAATACGTGTAATTGACTTATCGAGACGCACGCACTCATTAATAATAAAAATTATTTAGTAAATAAAGGTTGCTGTGCATATATGTATAGGCAACTTACTTTATATTGTCTTACAAAGTTAGTTGTTGTCCATTTATAGGCCCTCAATATAGCATTTTATGAAAATTTACAAAATGGGTGTTCGTGTTTCCATCTGGACTAGAACCTCTGGCTCGGCAACATGACGTGTATGGAGATTAGTCATGTCAACCCTTCTACTGCCATTCTCCCTAGTTGTGCATGGAGATTAGTCATGTGAACCCTTTTACTGCCATTCTCCCTAGTTGTTCTCGAATGCTTTGAGCTTTCCTGAGTACATACGTACAGCGACCCGGAGGGTCAATAGCTGGGAGTTGGCTGATTGCATTATTATCCATTGCCTAGCATCTATGTAAGGCAATTGTCAGTTATATAATATCTCAATTTAACTCTCTAAATACTGGGACACCAGGCAAATCAGCGAGATGACTATTTGGCCGACATAATGTACATTAAATGCTATTGAACCCGACAAATGTTCTATTTATTCCGGACGTATAAAATATGATATGCACGCTAAACTAGCATGTGACTTATTTATTTAAAATTCCGTCGCTGTTTTGTAAGCTGTCAAGTCAAGGTCTCTAAAAAACGACGTTGCGAGATTACAGTGTTTATGTAGTGTAGGGTTAAAGTGGCAGTCAACTAGATTTACGAAAAAAGAAAAGTTATAAAATACCGTCCTTTTTTATATTCGACGTCTCTAGAGCGAGCACATTGTCGTTCTTTCATTAAAAAATATATTTAGGGGAATAGAATAGCAAGAACCTTTGTGTAAATGCGATCGCCGTCGCGTTATGGATATGGCGTCCGCCAAGAGACCGCGAGGTCGCGGGTTCGATCTACCATGCGTTAGCGGTCTTACTTCAAAGACTCCCAGTTACTGATTCCACTCAGGAAAGCCTTTCAATATGCCTCAGGCTTGCTTTGCGGACACGACTGCGCGAGCTCAGTTTGGACGACATTTACCACACAAGCATTAAGGCCTGTCGGACCGTATTTGGTACAAAAACGAATATGTACAAGTTTGTACCATATTCGGCCGAATATGGTACAACTGTCTAATTGTACCATATACGTATCTGCAGTTTTGGGGTAAAATGCCTGACCGAATATGGTACAAACTTGTACCATATTCGGATGAAAAATGTACCACATTCGTTCCGAATATGATACACACTCATCATCGTAATCATCATCATCGTTATCTCATCATCATCATCATCATCATCGTTATCTCATCATCATCATCATCATCATCATCATCATCATCATCATCATCATCATCATCATCATCATCATCATCATCATCATCATCATCATCATCATCATCACATCAATTATCAACACCCCAATGATCATCATCGTTGTTATCTTTACCAACACCACCATCATCATCACCATCAAAACCAACATCATCATATCCATTATCATGATCGTAATGGTGATCACAAAAGTTTTTTTTGTGATGATAATGACAACGATGTTTTCGGTCGATAATGAGGATGTTGTGATGATGATGACGACGATGAGAATATCATCATCATCATCGGCCAATAAACATCGCCATCATCATCATCACAAATATTTTGTTATCATCAGTCATCATTATCATCATCGTCGGCCGATAAACATCGCCGTCATCATCATCTAAAAACTTATCATCATCATTATAACCATCATCATCGTCCGATAAACATCGCTGTCATCATCATCCCAAAACGTTTGTTATCATCATCATCATCATCATTATCATCATCATCATCATCATCATCATCACCACAATCATCAAACCCCAATCATCATAACCACTGTCATCATCATCACCACCACCATCATCATCACAATTTTTTTACCATCATCATCATCACAAATGTTTTGTCATCATCATCATCACATATTCATTTTACATTTTGTATTTTATAATTTGTTTCATTCAAGAGATTCAACAAACTTGTACTTTTTTATTTATTGGTATACTGACAGGATTTTTCAAAGTAATATTGAAGAACATAGAACAGCATTTAAATTTTAATCCAACTGTAGCATTTTGACAAGACATAATATACATATATACATTCATTTTAGTAGCAGCCAAAATATCCCAAATGTGCTTCGTAAAAAGTTACCAGTAAATGAGCAAATGACAACAAATTTCCGGTAGAAGAACATAATCATCAATCACAAAAATAACATAACAGGTTTCCAAACACCGATATACATGTATATTTCACCTGTAATGTCTGTACATGACATCTATGATATCATACCAACCGATTCCACTAACACGCAAACGCAGCCATGCGTTTGCCCATTTTTGGCCCCTTGATGATTTCTTTTATTGCCGAAATAAGACCGCTGTTTCTGCCCGCTCTTGTTAATAGGAAACGAACGCTAACAGGATTTCTGTTAGTAGTATCTAGTCCAATATCCGGCCGAATGTAAATTCTAGGTGTTTGCAAACTCATTGACCTTATTAAATCTCTAAAGGGTTTGCCGACCTTCGCCAACACAAACTGGATTGACGGGTTTGATTGTATGCAGAACTTAAAAATTTCAACTTGAATGTGAAGTGGTAACATCAGAAATGGAAAAGTCGTTCGCTTCTGTGCCCTCCTATTGTTTATCATATCTTGAAGCTCTTTCAGGGCTGAACACACAGAGACGTCACCGTTGTCGCCAGAGTCACCGTTGTCGCCGGAGTCACCGTTGTCGCCAGACGCAGCGTTGTCGCCGGAGTCACCGTTGTCGCCGGAGTCACCGTTGTCGCTGGAGTCACCGTTGTCGCCGGAGTCACCGTTGTCGCAAGAGTCACCGTTGTCGCCAGACGCAGCGTTGTCGCCAGATGCAGTGTTGTCGCCAGACGCAGCGGTGTCGCCGGAGTCACCGTTGTCGCCAGAGTCACCGTTGTCGCCAGACGCAGCGTTGTCGCCTGACGCAGCGTTGTCGCCAGACGCAGCGCTGTCGCCAGAGTCACCGTTGTCATACGACTGTTCTAAGCGTGATATTATGTCCTTGTACACGCGTTGATTGATACGGATACTAACGTAATGCATGCCAAATCCTTCTGGGAAATACCCCAATGCAATTGTTCCAACATCACCATCGAACTTTCCATCTGCTGACACAATTGATGAGTGTTCTAGTCCTCAGGTAGAAACTACCAGGCACTGCAAATTATATTCTCTCATAAGTGCAATGAGCGTGAGGTTGTCGCCGTATGTCCCATTCTTAGACATATTCTTAACGTATTCATCAAATTTTTCATCATAGACAAAAGTTTCATAGAAATATCTGTTTTCTACAATGTGATGGACTGCTTCCTTACGTAAAGCATCTACGTCTTTGTATATACCAATTTTACCAAGTTGATGCGATATAGCAGCAAATTGACAATTTCCATCCGGATTTGGGTCCATGGCAATATTCACCCCATCCAACAACTGCAGATTTTCATGGTGTGTTAAAACATGATAGTACTTAGTTCTGTGATTTTGTTTCTCTGAGCGGTTCTGTTTTAATGAATGTTTTTTAATTTTTCGTTGTTTCTCTAACGCAACAGTTAGGCTAGTCATGTTTTCGACCCCAACCGATTTGCTTACGAATCCAAGTTCGGGTTTGTTCGGTACTTGAAATGACACGATATAAACACCATTTCGTTTTACTTTTTCTACCTTGCCTTCGATAACATATCTTTTGGTTGGCACCCTGGATTTTCGAAAGGGATAGCGAATTAATACTGTCTCTCCTACTTTGTACTTGCTTGGGGAAGTTGCGTTTTTCAACAGCGACCTGTAAGCCTTTTTATTTGCTCGCCGTATGGTTTTCTTTATTTCACGAGAACTATGACGTTCTTTGGTAAAAACATGACTTCTTCCGTAGTAGGCTTCAAAGGGCGTGAGACCCCCAAGAACTCGTTTGAAACTTGTGTTTATGGCATAGGCTAAATCTTGAAGCCCTTCGACCCTGTTAAATCCACGTTTATTTTTTGTTGCAAATAGAATCTTGGCCTTTATAACACTGTTTGACCTTTCACACTTGCCCTGTGATTGAGGATGATACGGCCTACTATTGATCATTTTGATGTTGTACTTGTTCAACAAAAGTTTCATACTAGGGCCTTTAAATTCCAGTCCGTTGTCACATTGGATGATGTCAGGGGCAAGGTTAACCATCAACACGTCCTCTAATGCCTTTGCAACTTCACGCGAACCCTTCGTTTTCAGGGGTTTTGGCATAACGTACCTAGAATAAACGTCCACGACTTGTAGAATATAACTGTATGTGGACCCCTTGTAGCTAACACTTTGATTTTTCATGTTAATTATGTCAATCTGCCATCTTTTGCCTGGTTCCTCTTCTGTAATTGTCTTTGGCTTTGGCTTGTTTGTAAATCTCGGATACTTCTCATGGTAGTACTTGCTATTGTACAGTATTTCAAGGATAGCTTGTTCCGAGAACCCCGTGTAATTTACTTTCAGTTTGTTGTAAATAACCCTTGCTCCACATCCTTTGTTTTCCATGAACATCTTCTCAACAAATCTAGGAAGATCTTCTTTCACAAGGACTTGCTTTCCGCCACACAATAAAGAACCCCGGTCACCAAGCTCGAAGTCCTTACGTTTTCTAATCATGGCCAAACAATTATTCTCTTCAGGTGTCCGTTTCTTCACAGGGACATCGAACGATCCGTTTAAACATCTGACAATAATGTCGTACTTCGACCTGGGCAAGCACCCTAATTGCTTCCTTTTTCTCCTAATTGCTTCCGTCATCTGAAATAATATAATAAGTTATTATACATTTATACTTCATTAGTTATTAGAGCTTGTATTGAACACCGCGTGTCGAAAACGAATGTCTCACGACATGAGCTGAGCTAAAATCACTCGTCTGATAGCTCCGCTAAAATTTACAATCCGAACTTCCGGGCAATATGCGCAATGAAAGTAGCAAGTACTTCATGTAAAGTTTCATTGAAATCCAACCGAATTCAAATTCAGGGGAAAAATAGCGGGCAAACTTATGGCGGTCAACGGACAAACGGTCTGTAGAAACCAATGCTACGTGGATGGAAGGGATATAAAGAAGGGGCCCTAGGGGCCTAGGTCGCTCACCAGAAGTCACGACTAGGCAGGGTTCGAAGGTCAAAGACCTATAAACTCCATAAAATTTAAAATGTTCAAATCTACAGATTACAGGAGCTCGATCTGATTTTGGTGGAAAATACACTTTCGAAAAAATGACTGTAGCTTAAATATTTTAGCAGTTTAGGAGTTACGCACCCGGAAGGAATGCCACGGACAATTGGATAGACGGACGGACAACTGCAAATGCACTCTGAGGGGGGGGGGCATAAAACATAAAAATCAATGCATGTTAAAACATCAATGCATATTAAGACAACTGAAAATTAAAATTATGTACAGTACTTACTGTCAAGAATTCTTTTGAAGTTTGAAGAAAGTTTGGATTTCAATTCTTTCTAGTCGAAAATCACAACTTTTCTTGCCGACCGCCAAGTCAAATATGGTTACTGACTTCTGAGTAAGACTCGTGTGCAAGATTGCCGCCTTTTTAAAGCGGCACGTTATCAAAGAAAAAATCGGAAACTTCAAAGCTTTGTCGGCTTCTCAGCAATATGACGTCGGAACGACAAATCAACTTTACAAAGTAATGTTTAGGAATACAGTCACACCTGTCTAAAGCAGCCAGTCAAACATCCTTATTTTTGGAGAGATATATTCATTTAAAAGAGCTCAAAATTCCTTAAATCGGATTTTGGTGAAAATACACTTTCGAAAAAAAAAGTTTTAAAAATATTGAAAATTGCTATTGATCCACGAAAGTATCTGGCCCGCCCGGGAATCGAACCCAGGCCGCCTGCGTGCCAATCTGACGCGCAACCGACTGAGCTAGCCGGCGAAACAGTTACACAATCAGCAAAATCCATGTAAAGTGTGGTTAGGTTAGCTGTTTCTGTTACTACGACAGCTAGTTACGACGACGACGACGACGACGACGACGACGACGACGATGATGATGATGATGATGATGATGATGATGATGATGATGATGATGATGATGATGATGATGATGATGATGATGATGATGATGATGATGATGATGATGATGATGATGATGATGATGATGATGATGATGATACTTTTGTCACTTCCAATATTAGGTTAATACAATGTATTTGAGTTTGAAAAAAAGTTTACACATCGGCAGACTATTTCATTTATTAAGAAATACATAATTTATGTACCATATACGTAGGCCATTTTCATTTTTATGAGTTTTTTTGGTATGTACCAAATACGTTTTGGCGAGCATAGAAAAACTTATTCCAACCGAATATGGTACAATGTTTGTACCATATTCGGTCGAAAATTGTACCATCTTCGGTCCGAGTATGGTACATTTGTACCATATTCGGCCGAATATGGTACAAATGTACCATATTCGTTTTTGTACCAAATACGATCCGACAAGGCCGGTTTATCGAGGGCATGGTTCATTTTAAAATAATAAAACATAACAGTCTTTAAAAGATTTATCTGGCACTTACTATCTGTAATTTAGGAATCATTGTCATTTTAATCGTGTCTCAATATTTTGATATATAAATCACAAAAACAAATATGTAGGTAAAACGCATATGGATGCGCTTCATGAATAATTTGCCAGACTAAGTTTGACCATTGCAAATGATTGACAGATAGCTAGTATAACCATAAGCCATTTCTTTATTAATTTTGATGTTCCAATGGCAATGAGGTAAACGCAATATGTGGGGGATAAAAGGGTTGAACAGATTGCAATATCGATGAAAATTGAAATGGCGCCCATCGCGCGAGGTAAAATCCGTCTAACTACACCAACGACAACAAAGTGACAAAAAAAGAAATTTAAGTACCGCAAAGATGGTTTTAATAAAGCAAATAGGAAGCCGCACGCCCATTGGCGAAACAGTATAACCTCAACGCCGATTATTTCTAATCCTTATAGAGTAATTTACATAAACAATTCACATTTTAGAGCATACTTCGAAATAGTTTCGGTCAAGCACACAATATTTGCCAGTTTGAGAGAATAAGACAACCAGCGGGTCTGATCAGCGAACTACGACAATCGTTATGCTAAATCTGCTGAATTTTACAAAATTAAACATACACTACGTGTATTTCCCTAAAATATTGTTATGCGTTTATCAATTAACCTTTAATTCGTTGCGACATACGAATGTAAAAAGGAACATATAACAACAGCTTTTCTTTTATTTCCAATATTTGTAGAGAGAAATGATAGTAACCGTTAGATTTGTTGAAAACTTTTAGATAACTTCGTACACTTACGCTATTGTTCGTTAATAAACCTTATATATGCAAATACAACAAGTTTGTTTAAACGGAAAAGACCTACGTTTAACTGTTCCGTTGCATGCTTTTTAAACGCAAACATGTACAATTTATAAATGAAAACCCCCAAAAGTTAAATGCTTGTGCGTGATTTGCTTGCGAACTCGATCTTAATTTATAGTCCTTATAAGAACGTTGTGTGTTTACCATGATGGCAAAATTATTAGTCTGTCTGTATATGCGAATGATTTGTCTTAATAGTAGTGAAACCTGAACGAATATTGACAATGTCAAACTTAATTAAGATGATTTTATGAAAATGTTGCACCAGTAAAAAATTATTCTGCTTCTGTTTAGCCTTCTTCTTATCAACCACCTTATTATCACGATACGCTTCAGGAATGCAAATTTATAACATCACCCTCTTCATCCTCATTCTTCTGATAAAGATGATGTTGGAGATGATTATGATGGTGAACATGAATATGAATATGATGATGATGATGATGATGATGATGACGATGACGATGATGATGATGATGATGATGATGATGATGATGATGATGATGATGATGATGATAATGACAACCATCGTGATGGACTCACACCACTATCATCGTGGTGGTGATGACGCTGCTGCTGCTGCTGCTGCTTCTGCTGCTGCTGCTGCTGCTGATGATGATGATGATGATTATGACGATAATCATGAATTACTCATCATCACCAGCAGCAACAGTAACATTTCTATCCCGTCCTTCCCTCCTCATAAAAAAACGCTCAACAAAGAAAACAAAGCCCCCAACACAATTGTTATTCATGCGTGTGTTGTTATTTCGAGTTGCAGTTTTTTCTCGACGTAGCTGTGTAACCCAGCTTTACACCTTAGCTGACCTTTGTAACGTCCGATTAAATCGAATATGAAATTTCCCCCAGGTAGGCTACAAAATCTCCGAAATAGAAATAATGGAAGTACAAACAGTTATCACATTTACGTTAGCACTGTGAGGTAGTTCTATAGACTTTCTTTTTATGTGAAGTAAAGGTCACAGTGCGTTTTGCAACGACGTTAATTGCGTGTTCAGCATGAAACAATTTAATGTCTTGTACAATGGCTTAATGGATAGAACAGTTTTACACTCAACCTTCGCCATCTACATGTATGCAATGTGTATGTGCCCCTTTATATTTAGCAGATTGTCAGCGCCAGAGCACGGATGGTTAGCGTGTGGCTATGATATTAATTAGTGAAAACGTCAATTTAAATTAAATATTATCAGATTATAAAGAAAAAACAACTTCTCTGAGATAAAAAAATCACTTTCAAATATAGTTATATAACAAGGTATACAGCTCGAAATTATTAATGACCATTGCCCTCAGGCATGCATCTGCCAGGTTTCATTGCCTTAATCATTACCTTAATCCGGTTGTAAAAATCCATGATCAAAGTGTCACAAGATAAGCAAAAACATGGCCAAAATCTGAAGAATAGCGCTGTTAAATATACTGTCAGAACATCAAAAGACGTTAATTATGGACAGAAACCCTTATGTCCGAAAATTGAGAGTCACGAACAATAATTTTTGCTAGAAAAGAGGCGGACCGAAAACTTAGTGTCCGAAAACTTAGAGATATTACGGTAATATCTCATAAATAAAAGTATTTATCTTTCATCAACAGCAATCATAATCAACGCCGAATATTTTTAACGATATTTTTCGTTTCTGTTTTAATCCATTTATGCCTAGCGTCTAATAAAAACGCCTTGGCAAACAGTGAAGACCCAGATGAGACGCCGCATGATGCGGCGTCTCATCTGGGTCTGCGCTGTTTGCTTAAAGAAATTTCTGTGAGAAATATTCTAAATATAGAAATAAATATAATAGACATCCCTTATTTTGGAAATACATTGATCCAATTTAGAAGGATGGGAAAGTCCACTAGACATAAATGGGTTAATACGGTAACATGTTGATGTATCGGTAGTGTATACTAAATTAAGAAATAAATACTATAAAACGAATACGACATCGAAAGAGAAACTACGTAGTTAAGATTTTTTAAATGAATTTTCTTCACATTTTTCGCATTTTATATTATGTCACACTTAAAGTGAATATGACACCAGACTGCAGATAACATACACTTAGGAAACGAAACGATATGTGCGCTTGATTAATGTATCCAAATTATGAATGTGCTATGTTCCCTGTAATGAGTGTTTTTTTCCCTATAAACGCTGTCGTGAATGAAAATGAATTACGGAGTATAGTGATTCATATCAGTCCTAAATAATGTCCTCAATAATAAACCACCACGTGAATGGTCAAAATAATACCTATTAAACCCTCAAAAGACAAAAGTAAAAGCTGACAACAAATCATAAAAAATATCACGCATGTTGGTTAAGTAAATCGATCCAGGCATGTACCCAGGCCCTGGGACCAGGGGCCGACCCCCCAGATTGCTGTCTGGTTAGGATTTTTTTTTAAATAATGTGCCTACTGCAAATTGTTTTCTCATGAAAGGGCGCACAGTAAACATTCATTCAATACATACGAGCAATTTGTTTTATTGTCCCTGATAAACAAGGGGATTAGCGCTCGCCAGTGGAGGTAAGCCCCTAAGCCATATTTCCTTATCGCCTTGTACATTGTACACACATCCCCTATCAGTCAATTCCCCCTTGTGGCCCTAATTGATTCATCTATCGATGGCTGATGTCTTTTGATTTGCAAAGGAAAGAGAAGCAGCTAATGGAATCAACTGATACAGGAGGTCATACACATACAGTCTTTCGAACTTTTTTTTTACTTTTCATTGAACAATATCGAAAAACGACAGGAAGTGAGTTCAAAGGGCATAAGTATATTTTGATGTCAATCAGACCAGTGTCCAAGTCATACAAAACGATATTGACCTGTATGAGTTTCGTTCCGGTCTATTTATTTTTGGCGAAGTTATGGGCATTAGACTTGAACAAAGAAACTTACAGGTTCAAATAATGATGATTATCAATATCACTTCTTACAATTTACATTATTTGTTTCACGACCTCCTGTATCAGTTGATTCCATAAGCTATGGCGCACCAAAGGGGTCGAAACTTTAACTCCTGCTCGAGCAAACAATATGCTGCTCGAGCAGCATTTAAATGCTGCTCGACCAGTATATTGCTGCTCGAGCAGCAATTTACTGGTCGAGCAGCATTTAAATGCTGCTCGAGCCGCAAAATTCCTGCTCGAGCAGCAATATGCTGCTGCAGCAGCATTTATTTTAAGAATAAGCCATTGAACCCGACAGCCAATCAAGTTTGAGCTTACAAACGACCGACATAAGCTATCTCTACGGAAACGAAATAGACCGGTGTAGCGTGAATATTGTCAGATCGTGAGATCTGTCAGATAAATCGGAAATCTGACGATTTTCAGAGTACCCCCGTGTGATATCTCCGATCAGTCGCCATGAAAAATGTCAGATTGATCAACAATAATATTAAAAGCATTGTTGTTTTTAATTCAACTTAATTTCGCGTTTTAACAGCTTGCAGCCATTTTCGGACATCTTTTTTTCGGATGTTGAACGTAAACACGTTGTTCACAACAAAGATATCAAAACAGTAGTTTTAACACCATGCAAACATTTAAATTTTAAAACGATTTTCGTTTTAAATGTTATATATATATCGATGATCAATGGGGGGGAATCACGTGGTCAGAATTGAGAAAACATGGCCGCCGATGCCTCGCTTAGATTGAAAAATTGAGTGTTCAAACAGGTACATCTTCCTTATTACATACTTGTTTTTAATCGGATAACGCCTATCATAGGGCCAGCCGAAAGCGGTTTCATCGAGTATCAACCGTTTCCCTCTGGTTGGTCGGAGTGTGGAGATTACTCATGGAATATTTTGCGATTTCTTGAACCGTCAATTGCTATTGTAAACGGACTATCAATAATATTACTGTTTTCACAATAATTAGCACTGTTTAAGTACCATTTGTGCATGTAGACGCATTGTACCTTACAAAAATGGATATATCGATTGCTAATGGCGTTATTTTCAAGGTTAAGTTGTGTTTCGGTTGGTTTTAACGATTGCTGTTGAGCACGCTAATGGCTGTTATACACGGACAACTTCTAGAACAACTTTTGTTGAGCATGCACATGTCAAGGAATACCGTTTTCTCCGCCGAATACGTCTAAAATAATGTCGCATTGGCATGTTCTGGTACATGTAGCGATACATATCTTATGTATCCAGCAAAATACACATATTGGTTGAAAAGTGCCGTGTTTTTTTCATAAACTGCAAAACAAAACGATACACACAAAACAACTTTCATATATGCTAAGCATATACTCAACACATATAATTATGAAATAGATTTTCCTTGATTCTCTAAGTACTAACACTTTTCTAATAAAATAGTTCAGTATTAAAACTATCAACATAATTTACTGTTTTCATAGAGTCAGAAGCTCAGGAAAAGTACAAAACTGCTCACATAGGCACCAAACAGTATTGACAGGGCTTTTGGGTTTTGGAAGCAAACCTTTCATGTCCTTTATGGTGAGGTATGTAAGGAAATTGTTAATATTATTAATGATACAATTTATTGAAGATTATAAAATAAAATGTATTTAATCAACAAAGATCGTTAATGGAAATTGACATCATCATATATTTCTAGGCATATCAAGTCTAAGAGTTGGAAAAAAAGTTATAAATAACTTAACATTATTTTTGCATGCCATAGACACACTTCAATTCTTAAATTCAACTTACTCATAGACGGAAAAATATGCTGAATATTCTAAATATGAATACATGTTACTGATTTTGACATATTGAACAATTCAATGTAACAGCATTATACACAACTGTCGCGTATTACTGTAAAGTACTGATACATTACTGAACGCCAGCTCAAACAATTAAAACATGTTTAGATATGTTTTTGTGTATCTGTTAGAGATTATAAGAAATACATAAATTGTTGCACTCGGGGAAAAACGTAGTTGTTACTTTTTACTCTGCATCAAGCATTAGGTACAAAGTTGTCCACATTTTAACAATGTCTTTTGATGTAATATTTTTTTTCAATTTATTCCTCCAATTTCTGTTTATAACAGATTGGAATGAAGCCTGCCAAAGTCAGCCGCATCATCATAATAAGATTATAAAGAAAAAATCAACTTATCTGAGAAAAAAATAACTTTCAAATATATTTATATAACAAGGTATTCAGCTCGAAATTATTAATGCCCATTGCCCTCAGGCATGCACCTGCCAGGTTTCATTACCTTAATCCGGTTGTAAAAATCCATGATCAAAGAGTCACAAGATAAGCAAAAACATGGCCAAAATCTGAAGAATAGCGCTGTTAAATATAAAGTCAGAACATCAAATGACATTTATTATGGACGGAAACCAGTATGTCCAAAAATTATGAGTCACGAACAATAATTATTTTTGCTAGAAAAGAGGCGGACCGAAAACTTAGTGTCCGAAAACTTAGAGATATTACGGTAATATCTCATAAATAAAAGTATTTATCTTTCATCAACAGCAACCATAATCAACGCCGAATATTTTTAACGATATTTCTCGTTTCTGTTTTAATCCATTTATGCCTAGCGTCTAGTAAAAAGGCCTTGGCAAACAGTGTAGACCCAGATGAGACGCCGCATGATGCGGCGTCTCATCTGGGTCTGCGCTGTTTGCTTAAAGAAATTTCTGTAAATTCATTATCATAGCCTGTGCTGTTCTTCATAATCTGCGGTTGATGTGGGGGAACCAGCAGTGGATCCGGAACCTTTAGAAGAGGTTGCCAAGGGAGATATGTTTCAGGCTGTATCGGATGGGAGAGGAGTTAGAGATACCATTATCGCAAACTACTTTACTTAGGAAATTAACAGATTAAATATAAATGTTTTCATTATATATGTGCTTGTATATCTCTGAGTCATACACTGATAGATTGGTTCCTTGTTTGTTTATATTTGTTTAACAGCATTAGAACAACCATTTAAAAAATGAACAAAATATATTATTTCAATGCCTATATAATATTTTTGAAACAAGGTTTAGGTAATAGCCTCATTTGTACTCACTCATTTTTGGATTTATTTTAATGAGAATATCAGTCTGTACTGTTATTTTTTCGTAGAACTTTTCGTGTTTGTCTGCCAAGCTGTTCTGTTTGGCATATTACACCATCTGCACCTCGCTCAGTGACCTGTATGTGTTTAAATATTTTTGTTTTTATTGGTTTACTCTATTAACTACTTACAAAAATGATGAGCATTGTTCTGAATGATTTTGATTATTGATTGCCATCAGCTAATTTATTATGGTTATTGTTAAAGAATGATAGGATTCTATTGGTTCAGTATGTCCGTTTAATTGTTAGCAAAGAAATTCAATTTAAAGAATATGACATTGTCATTATATAGTTTAAGGTTGAATTTTAAGCTTATATAAATGAAACAAGGTCCACGATTAGTTATATACATACATATACACATACTTAGTCTGAGGCTCTTTCTTGTTACTGTTGCAACTTGGGTGTTCATCTGTATCTGCTGATGCACATCTTGCCTGATCTCTGATGAACATACATTATAGATCACTGTTATAGATATATCATGTTAAGATCATATTATTCGTTTAATTGAGTCATCTTTGTTAAAGCAATATATATTTTGAAGTTTTAATTTGTTTTATACATGCTATACAGTAGAGATATAATATTGGAAATAGATTCGTACACTGTTAAACTCGTCAATAATCGAAGTTTAGTCTAAACATAATAAAATTTTGGGCAAAATAACACTTTAGCCACCGCCAGAGGGGTGGATATGCACACGGAATGAGCCAATTGTGTTCATTCAGGATGTATTCACACCTCTGGCGGGGGGCTAAAGTGTTATATTGCCAAATCTTGAGAAATGAATGAACAGTCAAACCAATACAATTTGCTGATCGTTACCACAATAACGCTTCGATCAGATGATGGCTTCAGACTGTATGACAGACTTGTTTAACAACGGTAATGTCAAACATAACTTTTTAACCATTTGTTTCGTAGATAAAATAATTGTACCCCACTCTTGATTTTCCCAACGATGGCAGCTTCCAAGTCAATATTAATCCATCTTGCTATTTTGACTAAAGATGTCGTGTCCAAAACATATTTGATACGTATCATACGTTATTCTATGGCTGATATGGCTGATTTTCAGTACTAATTCATAATTTAATAGCATTTTTAGCAAAGTACTACAGATATACTTACCTGCGTCAACGCTGGCCTAAACTGTATATTGCCACTGTAATGAAGTTATAGGATCAAAGCTTATTGATGATTGTTGTTGTAAACTAGTTACCTTGTGAATTGAAATGTGTCTGAGTTGGTGTCTGTAGCTATAAGGTTTTATGCCCGCTTCGAGGTTATATGTACAGTCTGTCCTCTATCCGGCTCATGTAAAACGAGTACTGAAAAGAGACCAATGCAAGGCTATTATTTCAATACAAATATTCTTGATAATACTAACCTGGGACGAAAAATGCTACTTATCTACATGATCAAATTTGTTATTTATATTCACTCGAAAACAATATACTTTTTACAAAAATACTTGATGAATTGATCTCTGAAAGCGTGAAACACAGTACACAATCTGTAGGAAATAAAATACATTTTCAAGTTGTTTAAATACATGCCCAATGCCAAATCATATTCATCCTTTATGTTCTGGTCACAAACTGTATAGAAATAGGGTAAAATATTATATCCATTTTTTGCCAGTTTCAATGCGTCCGCATGAACAACTGGTACTTAAACAGTACTAATTAGTGTGAAAACAGTTATATTGTTGTTTGTCTGTGTACAACAGCAATTGACGGTTCAGGAAATCTCAAAATATTCCATGAGTAATCTCCACACTCAGACCAACGAGAGGGAAACGGTTGAGATATATATATATATATATATATATATATATATATATATATATATATATATATATATATATATATATATATATATATATATATATATATATATATATATATATATATATATATATATATTATTTCAGCTTAAAAAAGTTAAAAACTGATTATGAACCAAATTCAGTTCCAGAAATGTATTATCCCAATCGTTGTTTTATTCATTATTTTAGCTAATTCACACGACTGAGGTGATGACATGATTGTACACTTGATTCAGGAAAACTGTTTAATTATATTTCACACAATCATAGTTACCGCTATCATCATTTATTTAATTTGTCAATAAGCTCGATTGGTAATGGTCGGTTCGGCTCGGATACTGCTTTAAAGTACCACGTGTACTCTTAAGTATACTTTAATGTACCCCGGGTACGCTAAATATACTTAAACGTACCGTCGGTCTGTCTGTCAGTGCAGTCACTCACAAAATTTTCAGGGCTTTATCTCAGAAACTCAATATTTTGAAAATGAAACTTTATGGGTGTATAAATATCGCTGAGTAGAGATGCCATGCACAAGAACCATAACCCGTCGCTTTCTGAAATAATGGTTAATGCTCTTTGTTTTTTTCGTATGGTGTACCGAGGGCTGTTTCTCAGATACTTTACAAGATTTTAACATGAAACTTCATGGTTGTATAATTATCAATGAACGAGAACCATAACCGTATACTTTCTTACATAACGGTTATTGCCCTTTCTTGTTATTGTTATTTTATGATGTAACTGTTCAGGGCTATATCTCATTCATTGAACCATGCATAAGAACCATAACACTTCACTTTCTTAAGTAAGAGTTATTGCCCTTTGTTGTGTTTGTATGATGTAACTTTTCAGGACTATATCTCTGAAACTATATATTTAAGATTTCAACATGAAATTTCATGGGTGTATAATTGTCAATGAGAATAAGTGCCATACACAAGAAACATAACCCTAGTACACATGTACATGTCTGATGTTACTTTTCAGGACTATTTCATAGATACTATATACGATTTAAAGATGAAATTAAATGGATGTTAAGATATCAATGAGGAGAGGTGTCATGCACAAAATCTATAACCCTACACTTTCTCAAATAAGAGCTATTGCCAATTGTTGTTATTTTATGTTGTTACTTTTAAATAAGTGAGATAAGGGTACAACCCTTCAAATAAACTTTTCTGTTAGTTCTGCACCCATCAATAATCAAAATTTATTTTGGGGGTATCAATTTAAACGAATTTGCTAATTATAAGTCTAAACGTTGAAATGGACTTAATATTTTAAGTACCATTGTGAATATAAGACACAACAGACACATCAGTCATCAGTATTATGTGAGCATATCTTTATTTGGTTACTGAACTAGTGCAAATATAGTTAAAGTTTATCAGGAGGTCTAAAAGTCCTCACCGCCTAGCAGATAAGTCTACAAAGCATTTTCAAACCGGTTCATGAAAAGGAAAAGATAAGTCATTTCCGCCATCAGGATAATTTATTTTAAGTCAATATGTTTTAGGAATCTTAAGGCACTCATTGAAAAATACATAACTACATAAATAAATATCTAGGTCAATTATGATTATGTCAAGCAATGAGTATCATATCAATTATTATCTCCAGAGTTATTAATTTTTTCTTGCACTTATCATAATCTAACCATCTGCATTATTTTTGCCAAACAGTTGGTTTTGCAATCTGAGCACCACAATCATCAATGTTGTTCTGTGGATATAAAGATGTTATAAAAATTTAGGATTATAGAACCTTAAGTTTCATTGTGCTGTACTTTTTAGGAGATGTGTAATACCCACTGGCTACTTCTGTTTTCATTACTAAAAGACACAGAAGGATTTTATTAATATTTTGTGGAGTTCTCAGATTAATCGAGCCAAAAGCACTTCCTGCTACAAAAACATATTTTCGAGCAACAACACATATTGATAATATACTCTTGGTTTATTAAGACATCAACAATAATCAACATAAAGTTAATATGATTCATATGTAAATTAAGAAATGTTACAGTAGAGAAATGTATTTCTCATTGAATCACATGTTATTAATGTGGGGATATTGTGGTTATCTCCGCCGTCTGTCTATCTGTCCGTCCTGGACACTATTATCTCCTACACTATTAGCACTAGAACCTTGAAACTTACACACATGGTAGCTATGAGCATATATGCGACTGTGACAGCGACGGAATTTTGATCTGACCCCTGGGCAAAAAGTTATAGGGGTCAGGGTGGGGCCGGGTCAGAGATTTTCCTGCGTCCGCGATTCGAAAAAGGCTCATAACTACTGTGTCCCTTCAGATATTGCTTTCATATTTTGTATGCATGTGTATCTAGACAACACCTATCCATGCGCATACATTTGTTTACCCCTGTGACCTTGACCTTGGACTTTTGGTCAGTTTTAAGGTTTCGAAATCTGCGACAGCGATTCGAAAAAGGCTCATTACTACTGTGTCCTTTCAGATATTGCTTTCATATTTGGTACGCATGTGTATCTAGACAACACCTATCCATGCGCACACTTTTTTTTACCCCTTTTACCTTGAACTAGGGGTCAGTTTTCAGGTTTCAAAATCTGCGACCGCGATTCGAAAAAGGCTCATAACTACTGTGTCCCTTCAGATATTGCTTCTATATTTGGTATGCATGTGTATCTGGACAACACCTTTCAATGCGCATAATTTTTTATCACTGTGACCTTGACCTTGAACTTTGGGCTAGTTTTCAGGTTTCGAAATCTGCGATCGCGATTCGAAAAAGGCTAATAACTACTGTGTCCCTTCAGATATTGCTGTCATATTTGGTATGTATGTGTATCTAGACAACACCTTTCCATGCGCATACAATTTTGTACATGCTACCTTGACCTTGAACTTGAGGTCAGCGTTCAGGTTTCTAAATCTGCGACCACGATTCGAAAAAGGCTCATAACTACTGTGTCTCTTCAGATCTTGGTATAATATTTGATATGCATGTGTATCTGGACAACACCTTACCATGCGCATACAATTTTGAACCATGTGACCTTGAACTTTAGGTCAGCGTTTAGGTTTCAAAATCTGCGAACGTGAATCGAATAGGCTCATACCTACTGTGTCCCTTCAGATATTGCTTTCTTATTTGGTATGCATGTGTATCTGGAAAAGACCTTTCTATGCGCATAAAAAAAGTTTTGACCCCTGTGACCTTGACCTTGAACTAAGGGTCCGCGTTTACATTTCGAAATCTATTAAGTGGTTATCTACACAATCAGAAGAAGTGCAAGCATTATCATCAGACAAAGGAATTATTCAACAACGAAGCTTGTGTTTTGAAAACACATATAGAGTTAAAAAGTAGTGGCGCAGAGATGTATTTAGTAGTCAATTATTTGTGTTCATTCATCTGTGAAATGGTTTTGCTCATCCATCTAATGTTTATACAAGGGATTATAAAATATTGGCGCAAAGGGACACCTGTATTTGAGAGAAGAGATAGAATACAGTCAAGTATAAAAAGCATTAGGAACTCGTGAAATAGAGCTTCAAGAATCTATAAAAGGGCTGAAACTTTCAATTTGTTTAATCACTTTTAGACTCATTACTGAAAAACTTTCAAAATGTTCAAGTCTGAAAAATGTGACAAACAATTTAAAGCAAAAAGGGCTCTTGAACAGGCACATCAAAGACAGACATGAAATTTAACATTTTTATTGTTGTGTACAAGATTGCGATAGAAAATTTCTGAGACGCTACTATGTAGTTAACCATTTAACCACGAAACATAACTTTTCCAAAGCAGAAGCAAGAAGATTGGCTTTAACAGAGCATGTTCAACCATCTCATTCCAATTAGGATGATATGTACATTATGGACGTCAGTGAAGTTGATTCAGTATTAGATTTGTTCGGAAAGCAGGATGAGGAGGAGAAATTAGGGTACCTAAATCCAAGTGAATTTTACTTCTGTATTAAGGACTTCGATTTTAACATTTTCACCGCCACCAGAATCAATAAAGCCTCGACTATGCATGGCCCCATTACCAACCCTGTGGCGCCCCTGGGTCAAACATGCAGCGTGGGGATACGCGTCGGCCTCTGCCGCGCCATTTCAAGTTTTAATTTTAAATTGTAGTTGACCTTGTATTTTTTTAAAGCCTGGTTTCAATACATCAACTATATTGTGCAATACAAACATCACACACAAAGCTATCTTGGGATGTAGGTTGTGAGACGCAGACCTCATGCAGCCATCGTTTGCAAACGTCGCATGATATCCATTTTAATGCCGTGCGGGTCTTTACAGTGGAGTGATCGAGCCGCACAGATATGTTTGCCGCACTCCATGAATCAGAAGTCTGCGTCTCACGACTAGTCTCGAAAAACTGAAACAAGGGCCTGTCGCAACATTGTGGGATGCCTTTTCCTGACCAAACATTCGGCAGTCTGGAGATAAAGTAAAAGACCTTCATACTTATCTTAAAAAACAACAACACTTGTTTGCAAAAAGAAAAGCATATAATCACTAGAGTAAGTGTTCACAAAAAATACTATTTCTGAAAATAAAATTGCAAGAACGATAGTTTGACAGTGAAAAGTATTAATGTTTTATGCATCATAAATATACAATCACATTAAGACACTGAACAAACAACTTTTCATATAAAATAATATAATGGTTGAAAGAGAATGCTTTTTTTCATTATATGACACATTAATAAATTAAAATATGAGTAATCTTCTTGTTCAACCTAATTTTCAGGGTTATTTGACATAAGTGGGACTCTATAACACAGTTTGATCCCAAGGTTATGATATAACATATGAAATATCATGTCCTTTATAAATTAAAAGAAAATGCAAGGCTCTAAAAACCAATGCACCAACAGAAAGGTACGATGATTATATTCTACATTTTCCCATTATTTTGTTGAATAATTTTTATGTTTTTTTTTTTTTTTTTTTTTTTTTTTTTTTTATAAATAAGAAAACTTTATTTACCTCGTCAATAGGTATGTGTAGGACGAGGCCATCCTACTCCATACCTTACAAAATTATGTGTTAGTAGCAATTAAATACAGCCTGTGTTAGTATACAACTAAATGATTTGCACGTTTATAAACAGCGGATGCAAGTTTATATTTAGCAATGTACAATGTATGCATGTATACATAGATACATAGTAGATGACAAACTTTGTGAAAGCACAGAAAATACAAGTAGCAACTATACTTTCTATATAACACAGGGATCTACATACTTAATATGGAGATTTGTACTACACATATCATTGTTTTCTTTTGTAAAAGGTAAAGAAAGTGTAGATTTGAACAAACAAAATATGTGAAAACAAAACCACAGTGTATAGTTGAAATCATTCATTTCAGTGCACATCAATGTAAAGCAAGTACATTTTAAGTTATGGGTTCATTGATTAATAATCTTACAACTGACCAATTTGGAAATTCCGATCCTTGGCAAATGGTGTGCTTTTGAATTTCCCATGCTAGTTGAAAACTATTTTTTAGCCCTGGTACTGTTGGGATTATACTATGTTTTTTACAGATAAAAACATACCTTTTCATTTCAAGAAATAAAGTATTAATGGGGGTCATTTTTTCAGAACAAATCCCAAGTAGAACATCTTGGCAAGAGATGTTGGGAAAATTGATGTTGTTTAGATTCATTGTATATTTCATATAGTTGATAATGGGTTGAATGTGTTCACATTCCCAGAAAAGATGAGTTAAGGTTTCCTCATGTTTTTTACAAAAAGAACATAGATTGTCGTTAACAATTTTCTTTTTATATAACTGAGATTTTGTACCCAAGATTCTGTGTACAATTCTAGTTTGAAGCCATTGTATATATGTATCTCTGGAGTTTTCAAAAACAAAGTTATGTACAAACTTCCAGTCAATGTTATTAAATATTTCATTCCACTTATTTTGACATGTAGGTTTTTCTTTATTAAATGTATATGTGCTATATATTGATTTATTTGGTTTTGCTTTAAAAACAATAACATTCAGATAGGAAGAGAAAAATACCCCAGTGGTGTTTGACTTGTTAACAGTAGCAAAACTTAATTTTTTAATAAAATCTGATACAGTTCTTTTAACTCCTTCATAGAATAAAAAATTTAGCACTTTTCCAGTGTAATTCTCAATATCATTCTTGGTCTTAAACCCTCCAGAGGTACATAATATGTCTCTAACAAGTCTAATTCCTCTTTCATACATGTTCTTATCATAAATGCAATTCATACCAATTTTAAAGTTGTCATTGTAAAATAATGGCATATTTAATACATCATCAAATGTACAAATCTTAAATTTGTTATCATATATGCTATAGTAATTAAGAACATCTTTCCAAAATGTGTTAGTTAATCTTTTAACAATTTTTTGCACATATGCATTACCCATATTTAACATTTTTTTAACATCAAAACAGTGAATAGACTTATACAAAGCATTTACCTGTACATAGTGCAAGTTCTTTATCCATGTTAGCTTCATACTTTTTTTCAAATGAGTATATATCTATCATATTCAGCCCTCCCTCTTCATAAGTTTTGATAAGAATATTGTGTTTGATTTTTAAAGGACCATCCCATATGAAGTTGTAAAACAATTATGTATTTGATTTAATATATGTACTCCTGGACTGGGAAGAGCAATAAATAAATGAGTGAAAAGGGGGAGTAACATGGATTTAACTACAGTAATCTTTCCTAAAGGTGAGATATTTCTCCTTTTCCAAAAATTTATGATATTTTGTAACATTGTCAATTTGCTAGAATAATTATAATCAATCATTTTCTCTTAGTTGACATCAAATATGATACCTAGTACTTTGAAATTGGTTGAACCCCATATAATATATTGTTGAATGAAAGTTAATGCAGAAAAAAGCAAAAAATATATTTACTAATCATATAAAGCTAATTTGTTACCATCAATGCACATACTCCACAGCTGTTTCCATCGCGCTGTTTGTTGATAGGTGGCGCTTTGAACTCCATTTTTTCAAGCCATCTTTCAAAATTTGCGCTCGTTGACACACAAACTGGCTGCAACAAATATTTTGTTGGTGAAAATCAACGAAAAGCATGTGCCTATATACTTAAGCGGTACTTTATTTATACCAAATTGTTTTGGTAATCAGTTTTCAAACATATATATATATATATATATATATATATATATATATATATATATATATATATATATATATATATATATTTATAATAATTATGTGAATCTATTAACACATTATTTGAAACACATAAGTGTGAAAGATAAGACACAGTAATAAATAAAAATGAACTAAGAAAGCAAGCTTATATTTATATATAGCCTATCATTTTTAAAGTGTTGGTGGTCATTACAAGTTAATATTTAAGATAAAGATCCAAATATAGAAAACAAATAAGATTAACATAGTGTTTTGAATATTTTGTTTGGTATATTGCCTGATAAATGATAGCTGGAACTGGCCAAAAAAGCTCAATCATCCCTAAAGGTGACATTTAATCTCTTATTAACGCATGCGCTGCAGCTTCTCTACACGGAGAACATATGTGGTAAGCTATATTAAAATGGAATATTCAATTATCGAATCACAGTTTGGATAAGCTCAGAGACACACATAAAAATGAGCATACACCAACTGCTACGGTGACTGCTATATCAAGCAAGTAAGACAAAAATAAATAACAGAACAAATCAAACATGGCATTATTGTTACAACCCAACGAGTCGTAAATGGTTACAGTCTTGGACTTAACACTTTCAACCAGCGAAACCCAGTGATTGTTGCCTTTACATTGTGGCAGCTTAAGTAGATCATACATATTAAAGTCCACCTACAAAATGTGAAATTATAATATACCTTAAACAATGTATACATTACTAAACAGTGAAAATTTGCTCAAATTACTTCCAAGAAGTACAGTGGCATGCTAGAATCAAGTAAAGTTTAAGTTAACAATAAAACAAAAGATTGTCAGGCAATATGGTACTCCTGGAACAACTTTGTGGAGTTCATCATTTATCATTATAATAATTGCATTCATATAGTTGGTCTGACAAATCTCACGGGATGTAATTAGCAATGTATTCATGAAAAAGGCAAGTAACCGCCACTACCACCTTCATCATAATCATTATTGCATACAGAGATTCGTTCTGACAAATCTTACAGGCACTTATAATCATGTAATCAAGAGAAAGATAAGAGTCTGGAGGGAAGGTTAAGAGGGGGTTTAATGTGGGTTTGGGTCACGTATAAGACGATTTTTCAAAAATAAAAAAGGAAAAAAAATGGGGGGGGGGGGTAGAGGAGGGTTGTTAGGGGGAAGAATGTGGGGTGTGGTCATTTATTAGATGATCTTTCAAAAATAAAAAAGGAAAAAAAATGGGGGGTGGGTGGCGGGAGTGGGGGGGGGGGGGCAGGGATTCTTGGTTGGGGCGTTGGGTATTGTTTGGGTGGAATCCATTGCGGTATTCAGGTAAGTGGTTCTGTCAAAGTATTAATAAAATCTGATCATAAATAAAGATGTTATGGCAATTTAACTAAAATTTACTCTTGACCTTAAAAGTCAAGGTCATTCAAAGTTCAAGGTCAAATAGAACTTGGCAGGAACAGTACCCTCATGATAGTAAGAAAATATTTGAAGTTTTAAAGCAATAGATTTGATACTGTAGAAGTCAAGTGGATCTAAACACAAAATTTAACAAAATATTTAGTAACTAAGATAAAAAGGGCCATACCTCTTACAAAATGCTTAATACAGTTGTCTGCTCTTGTTTATATGTTGGGTTCATGTTGGTAAAGAAGTATGCAAAATATGAAAGCAATATGTCAAGGGACATATAAGGAAAATATTTGGGGTGGTACGCAAACTTAATTATAGATTTATAAATAATATGCATATTCTAAGTGGATAAAGAGCCATAATTATTTCATATATAATAGTCGAACTATAAATAAGACAAGAGGGCATGAAAGGCCCAAAGTCGCTCACCTGAGATAACAAGATATTATTGGGACAAATCTATTGACCAAGTTTCATGATGATCGGAAAATGAATGTGGCCTCTAGAGTGTTAACAAGGTTTAACTAAAGCCATGTAATGAAAAATGCCCCGCCCCCTGGCAGCCATGTTTATCAACCAACCAGCATCATTTTTGAACTCGTCCAAGATATTATCGGGATGAATCTTCTTACCATGTTTCATTAAGATAGGACATTAAATGTGGCCTCTACAGTGTTAATAAGATTTTACTATAGCCATATAAAGAAAAATGGCCCTCCCCTTGGAAGCCATGTTTTTCAAGCAAACATGATTATTTTCGAACTCATCCGAGATATCATTGAGACCAATCTTCTGAACAAATTACATGAAGATTGGAAATAAATGTGGCCTCTAGAATGTTGACAAGATTTTACTATAGCCATATTATATCCATATAAGGAAAAATGCCCCGCCCCCTAGTTGTTATGTTTTTAAAGCGACCAAAACCATTTTCGAACTCAATAAACATATCATTGAGACACATCTTTTGACCCAAGTTTCATGATGTTTGGGGAATAAATGTGAGCTAGAGTGTTAACAAGGTTTAACTATAGCAATAAAGGAAAAAATGCCCCGCCCCCGTGGTGGCCAAGTTTTTCAACAACCGGCATCATTTTTGAACTCGTCCAAGATATTATTCGGATGAATCGTCTGCTGAATTTCATAAAGATTGGACTATAAATGTGGCCACAAGAGTGTTAACAAGATTTTACTATAGCCATATATAGCTATATAAAAAATACCCCACCTTTTGGCAGCCATGTTTTTCAAGCAAACGTAACCATTTTCGAACTCATCCAAGATATCAATAAGACAAATCATCTGACCATATTTCATGAAGATTGAACAATAAATGAGGCCTCTAGAGTGTTAACCAGGTTTAACTATAGCCATATAAGGAAAAATGCCAATTATAGTAAAAGGCAATTTTGGGTGGGCGTGGCCTATGTGGGCGGGGTGCCCTAGGGTTGGTAATGGGGTCATACATAGTTGAGATTAACCGTATTGTCATAAGAGAGCTTCATTATCAATTTGAAGTAAATCGGTGTAGAAATGAAGAAATTATAGTAAAAGGTAATTTTGGGTGGGCGTTGCCTATGTGGGCGGGGCGCCACAGGGTTGGTAATGGAGCCACGAATAGTTGAAATTGGCTGTGTTGTCATAAAATAGGTTCAGCATCAGTTTAAAGTGCATCAGTGTAGAAATGAAGAAAATATAGTAAAAGGCAATTTTTGGTAAACGTGGCCTATGTGGGCGGGGTGCCCCAGGGCTGGTAATGGGGCCATGCATATTTGAGATTAACAATATTGTCATAAGAGAGGGTCAGTATCAATTTGAAGTGAATCGGTGTAGATATGAAGAAATTATAGTAAAAGGCAATTTTTGGTGGGCGTGGCCTATGTGGGCGTGGCCAATGTGAGCGGGGCGCCTCAGGGTTGGTAATGGGGCCATTCATAGTTGAGATTATCCGTATTGTCATGAGGTTTAGTATCAACTTGAAGACAATCGGTGTAGAATTGAAGAAATTAAAGTAAAATAACCAAAAAATGAGTAAAAATCACTGACCCGGACACACCCCAACCCCCATAACTTATGACCAAGGGGTCAGATCAAAATTCCAAATAGTGCAGGGTCGCACATATACGCAAAGCTACCATGTGTGTAAGTTTCATGGTTGCAATGCTTATAGTGTAGGTGGAGATAGTGGTCAGGACGGACGGAACCCGGAGATAACCACAATATCCCCATTTTTTCTCCGAAAAGCGTGAGAATAATGAAGCCTAAATGATTTTTTTTCTCAAATGTTAGATGTTAAGTTATGGCAACAGTTTTGTTCGTATTGCATAGATAGGGAAAGGTTTCAAGTTATATAAATGACTTTCTGTCAGATGAAATCACTTTTCCACAACAAAAGATGTGAACCAAATGTTTTGATTTTTTTTTAAGATATGTACATGTATTTTGCACTTAATAAAATCGTATTAAAATATGTTATCACTATTTTTTGTGTTTTGTCAACATGAAGTATGATCTTAAGCAAAATATAAATACAAAATCATAAGTTTCTTAAAAAAATTATGGAAACAATGAAATGTTAATGTTTTTAACACATTTTTTTTCAAAACTATACTCCTAAAAGTTTGTTTCCTGGCCTCAAAGCAGTGTATCCTAAAGTAAAAACTCAGATTTATCATAATTTAGGATGGCCTATATATTTGTGAAGTTTCTTGATTATTATATAAGAAAATCTTCAAAAACTAGCTTTTGACAAAATTGTATACAATTGTACACTTGTGACACTTACATGTATACAAGTAAAATAATCAAACCAATCAACATATATAAATACTTTTTAAATTTTCATTACATTTGACTATAAAAATTAATGTTTCCCCAAATAATGTTCTGTGCTAGAAGGTCCGTTTGATGATTAAAGGTTGATGTTTAGAGATTTAAGTTTATTTGTACTTGACAACTTTGGTTTTCATTTATTCTAAGAAATACCCAAACAGTCAGTAATATAGAATACAAATTAAATTGGCATAACATATTCTTATAAAATTATAAGATAAGTTACAAGGAACTTAAATTGTTTGCTGAAATGATCCAGCATGATTTTAGGCCAAATCTGTACGCTTGGGACATTTTCAAAATGGATAAAAATCTGAAGAAAAATAGCATAACTTTTATATGTATTTCATTTGAGGTATTTTTGTGGCCATTAGTATGTTTATAACCTATGGAATATCAGAGGCATAAGGAATCTCCATACTTTTGCAGTGTGTCATAGATCTGTATTTCCCATAAAAAACACATATATTTCACAAATAGTAGATACATTTGACCTGGTTTTCAATATTTTTCACATAGTTGTATATATTTGACATTGGTTTCATAATTGATCGTGTTCTATATAATAAAGATCTATTTGACATTGCTCTCTATATGCTGGAGATCTATATGTTAGGCATTGTTCTCTATACAAATGGATATCATACCTTGTTCTCTAAATATCAAATGATGTTCTCTACATATTAAACATTGTTCTCTATGGCATTGACCATGATCTTTCAATATAAGACATTAAGCCTCTTTATTTGTCGGAATTCGATATCTATATATAAGACATTGCTCTCTATACTTGAAGTTGATCTAATATTGGACGCTTTTCTATAAATATTGAAATTGGTTCAGTATATGAAATACATGTTTATATTTTTTTATAATATTTGACCTCGTTTTCTATAATATAATTCACTGTGCTATATTTAGACATTGCTCTCTATATATTATACATTATATTCTCTATATATTGGACCTTGTTCTTTATAAATTAGACCTTGTTCTTTTTATACTTTATGCATAACATGATTTCCTCTAACTTGACCTTTCTCTGAAATACAATATATCCTCTATATATTTTGGTAAGGTGTCATTACAATAATGAAATAATAATAAGTGCTGTACCGTTGTTTATCGAAGGTTTTAACATGGTTTTGAGTTTAGATGTGTAGGAATTGTACCACAAGGGTGACAGCCTACGTGGTTTAATTATAAGTGTCTGAATGACTTTGCCATCCAACATATTTGACATTTGACCGTGTTCAACTTTTATTTTGGCTTTTTTTCAGTTGCTTTTGAATGCTTTATTAAATCGAAATTTAATCATTGATTCTGCTATAATGTAGTTTGTTTTCACTTTCTGGAGGTTTGTAAGAAAAACGTTAATTTTGTTTCCCAAGTGTGCATGTACAACATTTAATAACCAACTTAAGGCTAACATTGAAGATTATTCGAGAAACATTTTGTTTCAAATTGACATTATTGGAGAAGAGGAAATGTATTTTTATGCTCTCGGTAGGGTGGCATATAGCAGTTGAACTGTCCGTCAGTCAGTGTGTCTGTCCGTCCGTCTGAAAAAAAACTTTAACATTGGCTATAACTTTTTAAATATTGAAGATAGCACCTTGATATTTTGCATGCATGTGTATCTCATGGGGCTACACATTTTGAGTGGTAAAAGTCCAAGGTGAACATCATTCTTCAAGGTCTAGGGTCGAAAAAACAAAGTCAAGGGAAGTAATAAGCTTTAAATGGACATAGTTATCTGAACTGCCCATGTATATATTTTTGTTAAATAAAGCAAAGCGGCGCAGTAGGCGGCATTGTGTTTATGACAAACACATTGTGGTAAAAGGTCAAGGTCAAGGTCATCATAAACGGTCTACAGTAAAAAATACAGATTTAAGGGATGTAATAAGCTTTAAAAAGGGAGAAAATTATTCAATATTGAACATAGCCACTTTATATATTTGGCATTCATGTGTATCTCTTGGAGCTGCACATTTTGAGTGGTGAATTTACAGTCACGGTAGTGGCTTTTAATTATTTGCTATTAACAATAGACATTTGTAACTGACAATTATTTTCAAGGGAAGTAATTTATATAATTATAAATCTCATATTATATATTTCCTTACAAAGAATTGAAGTTCTTTTCACAGTTACTGTACATATTTATTATTTTATTTTGATTCTTTATAACCCAAATGATTGATTTGTCAAAGTTTTTTTTAATGATAGAATAATAATTTCTTTGATGTTCATTACATACCTGTGGCTATGTCAATAGATACATGATCAACTCTGGGAGATGATTTGTATACCTGCCAAATGATAAATCGAAATTTTATTTCAATGAGGCGCAGTAGGGAGCATTGTGTTTCTTACAAAACACTTCTTGTTGTAATACTGTTATGGTAAAGTCAAATATACTTTCTAAACTTAGTAATTTATATGCTTATATTTTTCTTCTGAAGACAAAATATGGAGACATACCCATATAATAAGAGTATTTCACCCCCAGAGTGAAGAAACTACCTTTTTCTCTTGGAGATTACACCCTTCTTTGTACTTCTTTCCATAAAATTAGTGCCTTTGTTTATATTTTAAAAGCTATCACCTGTCCATCAAACATGATAAAAATTTCGTACACTTGGGACAAAACATTATTTGTAATGCAAAAAATGTTCACAAGGTTTTGGCATCAAATTTTCAGTACATCTTGTGATAAGCGTTAATCGTTTTAAAAAAATGATGTAAAACCTTGAAAAATCTATCTTATGAAAAATTTAAAATAACTTTCTTGCAAAATGTACACTTGGGACAGGGACAAATTCTGAATACATTTAGTATTCAGCTGTTCAAAATTTACATGAACAAATAATTGTATAAATACCTGTACAAATGTGTAGAAAAAACATGTGACGGGTTAAAAGGACACTATATGCCTATAAATATTGAAGCACTTTATGATGCCACCTCTTAATATGTGAAGAGAGGTGAAAATTGTGGCACAAAATTGCCAAGACCATCATTGCTTTGAACACTTGCTACAGGAGATATCAACCTAAGTAAAAAGCATTGTTTTATTTATCTTCAAGTATATGCATTTTTATATTCATTAAATGATGGAAATGCCTAATATTACGGAAAGTTTTATATATGATAATTGCCTTTTACATAAAATGTCACGCAAAACAAGCACACTTTGGGCAATTGTATGGATATTTTTCAATATATTTTGTTAATGAAGCAAGTTATTGAGAAGAATTTTCACATTTAGGTTAACCACATGGAAACACTTCTGTAAGATAGAAAAAGAACTCAAACATGCTTAATGGTAAGAAAATAAATGCATGTATCATTAAGGCTTTATTATTTTTGAAATCACCCATATGACATTATGCGGCATTTGTCTTTACGGGATATTAAAAAAATCTATCAGTTTTACCCGGAAGTTGGCGCTGTAATAAATTTGCTATTCTGTGTGTTCTTTTACCGAGCTTGATTAGGAATTTTTAAAAACGCGCCTTGGAGATTTTCTTTTACATTAAAAATAATAGTTCACGGATTCAAACCATAATTCCTGATTAATGTTTTGCTACAGTGGATTCCAGTTCTAATCATACCATGCCAGCAAAAATTATGCTAATAACAGGAATATACTATTAACAGGAACACGCATTTTAGCATAAATATAGCAACTGGGGGCATACAATAAGTCAAATCTGTTAATAATTGATAGTCAAAGGGAAATTTAAAAGCATCATTGTATATGATTGATGTTTAAGATAACTATTTATCAAACTAAATTGTATTCTAAGGTATTTGCATTTGAGCATATTTTAGCAGATTTAAAGCATACTTTCTTGGCATTCTGAGAATTGTCTATGCTATAAAGACTTTAAGTGAATTCTGAATATTGGGGTTAAAAATTATTCTATTAACAGAAGAAAAATACATTAAAATTTAAAGGAATCAATCTGTGCTTTCACTTTCTATATGCTAATAACAGAAATATGCTATCATCAGGTATGCTAATTAGTGGAAACAAGAATTTATCCTTCAGTCTGACAGAATTTCCAAGCCTGTCAGACCAAACATCTGACATATTATTTTACATTTTTCGGTGTCTGACTTGGATTCTCACTTTTGAGTCCATGATGCTAAATGTTTTAGATTCAACACTAGTTTCCTCAACCTCACGACACCAGAGCTCCTGTGATGTGAATATACTTAAGTGGTATGAAGGGATATATTTTTCTCCTCCTTTGTTCCATGCAAATTGCGTTTAGTTCCTCACATATGGTTAAAAACAAACATGTTACCCTCCCATTGACTGTCAATTTAAACAGCAAACTCCAATACATATTCCTGTTTGTATTTTTGTATGAAAATGTCCACAACATATGGGCGTAGTTATATGGGGACTGAATATTCAAATACATGTAGGTTAAAAAGTACAGTAAATGGCATGACAAATGCTGTTAGGACATATTATCATCCTTAATTCTAAACCAGCTATACATGACATTATTCTTAAGAGGGGCATTTCATAATAAAGATAAAAAGATGCAAACAATTCGCAATGAAAAAATTATTTCCTGCAAATATTTTTTATCGAAATTATTTCCGACAAGACATGTTGTACAATAGCATGCAATCGTTAAAATGAGTGTGTAATACAATGCCTTAACTCTTTCTGCAAAGTTTGGGGAAGTCTGCTTTATGGACATTTAAATGGAAGGACAGGTGAAAGGTAACTCATTATAGTGCCACCAGTGTAATTATTACGCATTTTTTTCGCAGTTCAGAGCTGAAAATAACCAGAGCTGTAAATAATATCCCAGAAATTCATTATTCAATAAATGGAAAATTGTAAACATTTCAATAATGAAAAAAATAAACAAGTTGTAATTCAGACACAACTCACATTTTACCTGTTGTTAGCTTTGAACAAGCTTATTTGCATCGGTGAAAAATAATTTACATTGATATTGAGAAAAGTCCTCAAGAACTGGTAAACAGACATGATATTTTGGATAATTGTCAAAGTTAGGACAGCAGATATACATGTATGGAGAGAACGAGAAACGTTAACAATGTTAACCAGAAAGGCACAATCACAGGCAATCGGCACCTGTGTCGGAAGCAATAATTAAGAATCATTAAGTAAGTAAATCGATAGAAACAGAGAACTTACACTTGCGCACCCATTGAACCATTCTTATCAGTCATCGTCGTGATTTCCGCAAAAGTTTAAACAGCCGTTAGACATTTATGATCGAGTTTCTTATTTAGCGAATGGCGACAATTTTTTGATCGTTGTTTGCAGCAAAAACATAAAGCACTTACCGCGTGTCAATGTTAAACTTGGGAGGCGGAAAACTACAACGGGCGAGGCATGGTCAGGGATGATAACCCCCAAAAAGGGTTAGGGTAAGGGTAAGAGTTAGGGGTCGGGTTAGGGTAAGGGTTGGGTTTAGGCTAACCCAAACCCTAACCCGACCCCAACACTAACCCTAACCCTGACCCTAACCCTCTTATCCCCCCCCCTCCCCTTGCGCAATACCATACCATGCCTCGTCCGTTGTCGTTTTCCGCCTCCCTGTTAAACTTTCAACAGGTCGTCCCATAATCTTACAGAAGATGTAAAAAGGCACCATCATGGCGGTAGCCATTTTTTCCAAACCAGCCAGTGTCGCAGCAAATGGCAAATATAACAAGAGTCCTGATTGGCTAATGCCATAATCTAAAAATAAATGCTGGTCGAGCACGATTTTTCTGCTAGAGCAGAAAAAATGCTGGTCGAGCAGCAAATTTGCTGCTCGAGCAGCATTTTGCTGGTCGGACAACATTTAAATGCTGCTCGAGCAGCATTTCTTTTCTGCTCGAGCAGAAGTTAAAGTTTCGACCCCTTTGGTATCCTATTGTTTTGAAAAAAAGCCTGGACAATGAAATGCTGGACGGACAGACGGATGGCCGGTCCGACCGCTATATGCCACCCTACCGGGGGCATCAAAACCAGCTCAATATCTGGAAATGTTGCGAAAAAAACACCTCCGGAAAACGGTTTTGATGGTCAAAGCTTGCTTTGCTTCTTCACCAAACATCATACATTTATAAAATATAAAGCTTTAAAGATTGATGTGAATATCACATCAATGTTAAAAGCTTTCGACTTCAGAAAGGTACTAATTTACATTCTTGTTATATTCCATAAATTGATATGGCACTATAAGTGTTTTAAGAAAAAATTCATGCTGAAAAGGGCCAAATAAAAAAAAATCGGCGGAAAGACACCTCCCGCACCCTTCCCGGGTGCCCCTCCCTCCCCAGTCAAGAATTCCTGGGCACGGCCCTTCAATTTAAACAATTTAGATAATTTACAGTCATCGAAACATGTTCCTTTAGTTCAAATGGAATGTTATCCAAGTTAGCCGACTTACTCCAATTAGCTCATATACATAGAATATTTACAAAATTAATGTAGCACTGTACACTCCACTTTAATGTAGCACTGTACACTTCACTTGTAGCACTGTACACTTCACTTGTAGCACTGAACACTTCACTTCGGCACTGTACACTTCACTTCGGAAAAATTACGTTCTTTTGTTAATAGTTTACATGAGATTCATAATTTACAGATAAATGTATCTTCATTTCTTCAAACTTTGATAATTTCCGTAAAAGCGCATGTACATGTAGCTTGCTAAACGTATTGCTGCTATAACAAAAACTTGCAAAACACTGACGTCTTAATTGTAATAATATCATTAAAATTACACCTCCTTAGGTTTACTAAACTGCATGTGTTATACGCCGTACTTTTGCGTATTTTGCCTATTTATCATAATTCGTTTCAGGACACTTTAATTATATTTTTTTTACTATTGACATTTTAATACGTATGTCCGCTGTACTACTTTATTTCGATATTGTATTTTTCGGAATAATATGTTCTTATATTATTACGTTTAAAATACCTTACACAAATTACCGTTGTAAACGCTAGTGTTAGAAAACAAAAATGTATTGATTTGAGCTGCACTGAAACTATTATCTATTGAATCCAAGGGGTTATGAAAACACATTAATGACATGCACAGTTGTCCCCAAGGACGAAACGTTTTTGCGATGATCTGTGCTGGTTATATTACGTATGTATACATATATCTCGGATTTTGAAAATATGCTGTAAACTATGTTTATTGAAAAGCATTTGACGGAAAACAGTTTCACGACCACTAGCGATGATAATGCCGAGCCTGTTATTGTCATGTAACGTGACAGAAAACAAGGATAGTGTGTGTTTATTATTCAAACACACGGAAGAGCTCAAATGACAAATGTGTGAATTTATTGATAATCATATTTCGAAATAGCAAAATTAATCAGGGATTTGTTACTCATTTGATAAATAATCGAAACTTGCATTCAGGACATATGCTTATTAATCTACCGTGCATTCAGGACATATGCTTATTAATCTACCGCGGTGCATTCAGGACAAAAACGTGCATTCAGGACATATGCTTATTAATCTACCGCGGTGCATTCAGGACATATGCTTATTAATCTACCGCGCACATTCAAACGTGCATTCAGGACATATGCTTATTAATCTACCGAGGTGCATTCAGGACATATGCTTATTAATCTACCGCGCACATTCAAACGTGCATTCAGGACATATGCTTATTAATCTACCGCGGTGCATTCAGGACATATGCTTATTAATCTACCGCGGTGCATTCAGGACATATGCTTATTTCTCTACCGCGCACATTCAAACGTGCATTCAGGGCATATGCTTATTCAGTGTGGCCATACCACGTGGTTTGTGACGTCATTTTGGCTAGCACGCTAAGTAGAAATTTGTTAACATTGGCCCCGCTAAGAAATTTCAAATCCACGTAAGTATCTTATTATTTACTCACGGCAAGTCGATATTCGGCTAGAACGACCATTTGTTATTAATTATGTTTTTGAAGCGATGTTATTGTTGAGGTAATACACACACATTAAATTAGAATTTCAAAACATTTTCTTGGTCCGGCACAGTAAACACAAAATTATAATGTCGGACAATAACTGCGATGCTGTCTTGCACAAGTGCTATAAACAAATTTGAAACTTTCACCGAGAACAATCCTCGGAATGTAACAGAAAAAAGTTCCAACTAAATGTGGCGAATGTCAGACACACCATTCTGGAGTCAGGTTTCAATTTAATCTTTTGATTTCAATGAACAGTCCACAATAACTCAACTATCGTTCAAACGAACTTATGCTCATTGTGTCATAGTGACCTGAAATGGCCCACAAGTCATCCGGGGGTGACTAGAAGCCGATTCATGTCACACTAGGATGACTTCAAGCCGAGTTTTGTCAACCGGGGTGACAAGACGCCGATTTATGTCACCCTGGGGTGACATGCAGCCGATTATAGTCACCCGGTGATGACTAGCATCGGCTTGAAGTCACCCAAGGTTGACATGAATAGGCTTCTAGTCACCCCCGGCCGACTTGTGGGCCATTTCAGGTCGACAATAAGCCGAACTTATTGATATAAAATGCAACATTTGACGCAACATATCAACACATCAACACATGTTCCTTTGATCGTTTTATCCTTAGGTGACAGATGCTGACGTATATTAGCACTTGTATTTTTGGTAGGATTAGATAAGTAATATTTGATTAGTAGCATAGTGATGTACGTTTTGATAAAGCAATACTCAATGCACACACAGATTAATAACAAGTGATATATCGATCTGAGTTGCAGTTAGCTTGGCTTTCGATTAATCCTACTGTAGGTTATGTCCATGTTCTTTCCAACTGTTAAGGCCATTGCAAGGATTAAACTATACTGTTGTTAACAATGTTTTAAATTGTTGTAAAATGTAGATTTAGTAATGCGCCGTTGTCTTGTAATTATTTATGGCTAAGTAGATGAAATACTTTGAAACGGTAACACACATGACAAATACATCATATGATTATAATACTCTAATGGTGACAGCACGGTGAATGCATAATAACAAATGCATAATTATTTATTTCATTTAACATATTTGATGTTTTTAGATACACATGATGACGACCGAAGAGCGATATATTTGTGCCATATGCGCCAGAGGGTACAAGCACAGGCGCAATATGGTTTACCATGAAAGAACACACGCTGGGATGTTACCCTTTAACTGTTGCGGCGTTGGGTTTTCATGAAGACGACAATTACAAAGACACAGCGCTTTTAGTCAGAAGAAAAATCACCGTCGGCTGTCTTATTTTACTTGCGATTCTAAACATTTCGAATTATGTGCATTGCAGTTTCACTACATAAACATTATCTTTAGAAAGCTGTGATAAACAGTCTTAACCAAAACGCGTTATAGATATATAAGATACACATTTCCCAAATATTTAGCTAGTTAATTATTGTAAATAAGAAGCAAAGAGTGTACGTGTAGGATAGATGTGCTTATTATGCTTATGAATGCTTACAGGTGCAATGTACACGGTGACGGAAAAAACTATCTGTGCCTTTATTGTGGAAAAGAATTCGCAACGAAAGTAGATTTAGATGCCCACTCGGCCCGGGAACAGAGCACCCGAGAGATCGAGTGCGAGATATGCAACCACAAGGCCACAACACGGGCTCATCTCCGAGAACATCTCAAAACACACAGCGAGAAAAAAACACACGTTCACCATGTGTGCAAAGCCGCCTATAAACATATTAGTTCACTGTATAGGCACTATGGGCAAAAGCACAAATGACGTGTATACAGTGGTTTTACCTGTTTGTGATTTATTTGTGATTTACCCGTGATTTATTTGTGATTTACCCGTTATTTATTTGTGATTTACCCGTGAGTTAATTGTTGCGATAAAAGCATAATCATCAGATCTCAAGCATAATTAACATTTGAACCGTATCTGTTTATACCACGATGTTTACTTGTTGCGTTTTTTTTACTTTTTATTGTTTTTTTTATGTTTTGTTAATGCTACTGTTATATTATAGCAGTTGTGATTTGTATTGTGATTAAAATGTAATTTTATAATTGTGATTAATGCTTTACAATCAGATCTCAAGCATTATTAACATTTGAATAGTATCTGTTTATACCACGATGTTAACTTGTTGCGTTTCTTTTCTTTTAATTGTATTTTATTATTTTGTTAACGCTACTGTTATATTATAGCAATTGTTATTTAGATTGTGATTTACATGTGATTCAATGATGCCATTTAACACTGTTTCATTAATTAAAATTATTAATAAAACATACACTGCGTAGTGTTAATTTCTGAAACAAAATCTTGAACAATCTTCGTTGTTCGTTAACTGCATGGAGCAAATCAAACGTAAAAAGCAAAGACAACTGAGCATTTGTGTAATATTATACTTTGCTTTTATCCAAAATTTCTCAATTATCTATGCGACACAAAATGCTTAATGCCGAAATATAAAATGGAATATTAAATTAGGGCAGTTTAAATATTGTACAGTTTTGGACAAAAATAGAGTTATTAAAAAACGTTTAAATCAATGCTGTTAAAAGCTTCAATTAATTATTTGCAAGCAATTATGATAGGATTCACAAAGGCGACAATTAACACATACCATTAGCATTTATTTGAGTGAGATAAATATTCAGCACAATTGTGTCGTGTACTGAGAAAACTGGGCATAATGCATGTGCGTAAAGTGTCGTCCCAGATTTGCCTATGAAGTCAGCACAGGCTAATAAAGGACGACATTTTCCGCGTAAAGTGTCGTCCCAGATTTGTCTGTGCAGTCAGCACAGGCTAATCAGGGACGACACTTTCCGCCTTATCCAGATTTTCGCTAAGAAGAGACATTATTTAAACGAAACATTCCATAAAAGCGGAAAATGTCGAGCCTGATTAGTCTGTGCGCACTGCAAGGTCTGCCCAGGCTAATCTGGTATGACAAATTTGCGCACAAGCATTATGCCCAGTTTTCTCAGAACACGACACAATTAACTTAAATACGGAAAAAATAACACACTATGCACATGAATAATTATATACATCTCGCTAAGTCAAGCTACTAAAACACGGAATTCTTCAGAAAGGCGGTTTCTTATCAAATTTCTTCCATGTCTAGTCCAAGTCTGTACGTACGCAATAACTTGCTTTCGTTTCTCCTCGCACAGTCCCACCGTACACCTTAAGTTCCCCTGGCAACGGCATTTCGACTCGATTCCATTTTGGCCTCATTTGCCTTCGGTTTCACACGCAGTCTCCCTGAGTTGTCAAACTAGTGGTCACATATATTGAAATAAATACAAATAAATACATTACTACAGTTGAAATAACATGTGTTTTTTCTTTTAAATTTTACTTGAAATATTCTGCATGGACATATTACATGTATTTCCATAATAACAGTTTGTGCACGACTAAATAAGCTTTACGGACAAACAAAATTACCGAATATCGGAAGAGCTCTTGATGTTTGGTTCATCTTCACCTTTGCCATCGACGTTATATTGACCAACGAGTTTGTACACAATCCCTTTCGAGGTTGTATAGAAGAAGTGCCTGAAAGTTTTAACAATAGTTTGGGTTGGAATCTAAATGCATCGGAGGTCAATTTACGGCATAATATGAAATAAACACGACTTATAAGCCTGTTATCCACGATTGACTATATGAAAATAGAATGATAACATTTTTAATGATTTAATTTCTAATGAATTACCTGTAAACATATATTTATATTTTCTCATTTTAATAACATGTCACATAAAATGCATTGACAAATACATTATGTCTGAATTTCATTTCAGAAGTTTCTTATACGTGCATATTATGTTCATCTGTTCTGTTTAAAGATCTTAAAACTATACTTTTTATACACTGTACACGGCTGAACGCACACAGGACAGGGCACAGAATCACACGAAGACAGTAAATAGACACGAACTATTAAAGGGACGCACACATTTAAAATAATTGAAGGATATTGTTTGACAACATAGAAGTTACCAATTCTATACTAATAACAACTAGTCGTTCTAGCCGAATATCGACTTGCCGTGCTTGCTTTGAATTTCGTTGCTTGTCGTGTTAACCAAAGCGTTGATGTACATTAGAAATGTCATTAAGTGGTGTTTTCAGGTATTTTTTTCGGAAAAAAACACATTTTATATGGAATTAATCACGTCCGCACATATTGGTTCACTGCAAAAATGAATATAAAACAGATATTTTGGACGATTTCAAATGTGCTTGTCGTGCTTGCGTGCATTGTAACGTAAAAACTAGGAATTTGCCTCTAATGATAGACTAAACTACTCATCTGGTGACAAATATTTATATAACCGGGAATAGTGCTCAATTTTTCCCTTAGCCTGTGCCTTATTTCGTCAAAAAAGAGTAAATAATAAGATACTTACGTGGATTTTAAATTTCTAAGCGAGACCAATGTTGACAAATTTCTACTTAGCGTGCTAGCCAAAATGACGTCACAAACCACGTGGTATGGCCACACTGTTATTAATCTACCGCGCACATTCAAAAGCCAGCGAGGCGTAGTTGCAGCTCCTTATTGCTTCCCGGTTTCGAATGATACGACAGGCACGTGTTCTATTTCGTCGTTTTCCTTGTTATTAAAATATTATCAAACTATTTATAATATAACACTTTTGTTATTATATTATTTTAATGACATTTATAAAAACATGAAAATATGTGAAAAGTCATGTGCATGCATTTGATAAAGCTCTATTGATTCAAACGATCATATAACTGTAATATTGTCATTCCAAATCTGATACTTACTTATTTAACATTCCAAAAAGTAAAATTATGAGTTATTTAAGTATTAAACGAATTACTTTATACGCGATTATGGGGCAATAAAATGCAACTTGCTTATAATTCTGTTTTTTAATGCCTTTTCACCGTGAGATTGTGAGGCATCATGCTCATTCAGAAAAAAAAGTTTAAATTTTACATTTACTTCATGTTTGATAATGATGCCGATGTACGATTCGTATGAGAATTTTCTCAAACCGCAATATTTGAGTCATGTTCTGAGAACACAGGGCATAATGCATGTGCGTAAAGTGTCCTCCCAGATTAGCCTGTGCAGTTCGCACAGGCTTATCAGGGACGACGCTTTCCGCTTTTATGGTAATTTTAGTTTCAATGATATCCCTCCTTACCGAAAAATCAAGTTAAGGCGGAAAGTGTTGTCCCTGATTAACCTATGCGGACTGCACAGGCTAATCTGGGACGACACTTTACGCACATGTTTTTTTTTGCCAAGTTTTCTCAGAACACGACTCATAAAAACATGAGAACAAAGTGGTAATGTTGCAAACAGAATACATGCGTTGAAATACCAGGAAGTGAAATAAACTTTTACTATGACTAATAATTTCGTGTCTGCAATTGTTCTATTTACACACTTTTCGGACTTTGTCGCAAATTTTAAGCTGTTTTCTGTATCACAATATACTTCACACCATGCATTACCTTGCAACCGAAACGTTGCGCAGTTGGTAGCGGCACACCATGCATTACCTTGCAACCGAAACGTTGCGCAGTTGGTAGCGGCACACCATGCATTACCTTGCAACCGAAACGTTGCGCAGTTGGTAGCAGCACACCATGCATTACCTTGCAACCGAAACGTTGCGCAGTTGGTAGCGGCACACCATGCATTACCTTGCAACCGAAACGTTGCGCAGTTGGTAGCGGCACACCATGCATTACCTTGCAACCGAAACGTTGCGCAGTTGGTAGCGGCACACCATGCATTACCTTGCAACCGAAACGTTGCGCAGTTGGTAGCTGCACACCATGCATGACCTTGCAACCGAAACGTTGCGCAGTGGGTAGCGGCACACCATGCATTACCTTACAACCGAAACGTTGCGCAGTTGGTAGCAGCACACCATGCATTACCTTGCAACCGAAACGTGGCGCAGTTGGTAGCGGCACACCATGCATCACCTTGCAACCGAAACATGGCGCAGATTTGTTGTGTAACGCACGGTAGCGGCTATTTGACGTCAGAATGTTAGGAGTTTGTTGTGTAACGCTTGGTAGCGGCTATTTGACGTCAGAATGTTAGGATTTTGTTGTGTAACGCATGGTATCGGCTATTTGACGTCATAATGTAAGGATTTTGTTGTGTAACGCATGGTAGCGGCTATTTGACCTCAGAATGTTAGGATTTTGTTGTGTAACGCATTGAAGCGGCTTTTTGACGTCAGCATGTTAGGATTTTGTTGTGTAACGCATGGTAGCGGCTATTTGACGTCAGCATGTTAGGATTTTGTTGTGCAACGCATGGTAACGGCTATTTTACGTCAGCATGTTAGGATTTTGTTGTGTAACGCATGGTAGCGGCTATTTGACGTCAGGGGCCCGTCTTATCAAACATCGTACGACATTCTTACCTTACGATGCAATTTTCGAAGCGCCATATAAACGTAGCCGTCACATTCATAATTACTTTTGTTGAACAATTCCATTCATTCCCAAATAAAGCTGTCAAATATACATTATATTTGAAACATACAGATCATAATCACGTTTATCTTAAAATTACAAAATGCAATCGTAAGTAAACAATGTCGTTCGATCTTTGATAAGACGGACCCCAGAATGTTAGGATTTTGTTGTGTAACGCATGGTAGCGTCAAAATGTTGCGCAGTTGGTAGCGGCTATTTGACGTAAGAATATTGAGATTTTGTAACGCAATTTTCTGCACATCATCTTCCGAGCGAAATAGAAGTTTCGCAGTTGGTGGAAGCTCTGTCTGCTACTGATGCTTGGCAGAACGTCGATGTCGAGATTTCGAAACAAAAAAGCTTTTTTTTTCGTCAACATATATTTGCGACAGTGTCTTAAACATGTGTAAATTAAAAAAAATGCCATTAGATAGCATTTTAGGCACACTCCATGAAGCCTCTGTCTCGGAAAGGACCAAGTAAACTTCGAAATTCATTCACATAGAAAGTAGTTTGTTTAATCTTATACATCCTTGGTCTACATAATTTCAGGTAAGAGGTAGCAAAACTGTGGTGTTGTATTTATTTAAAAGGAGATAAAAAAAGTGTAACAATTATTGCATATTGATGTATTGTTTTTATTTCCATTAATAATTAAGCGGCAAACAAAAATACCGGGTACATAATGAATTTGATGTTCATTCATGTTAAGCGTATTTATTTATCAGTAACATATAAATGAAAATTTCCCTATGGGAGGAACAATGAACCACACAGCTCCTGTAAAAAAATTAAAATGAAAGAACCGAACGAATAACTTTTAACGGTATTTTTATAATGATATACGGGTATTACCGGTAACATGCTTAATGAGCGGAATCCATAAAATATATTTATTTCGGGTCTACATAGAGTTTCTGAGCCACAGAATGTTTGGCTATTCAGACAAGGGCGTGTCTATTCACGAACACTCTGGCCCAACAGTCTGAATGTAGGGTTTGCCGGCGTAACAAGATCACGCGCACGGATACACAGGTCGTCGATCGTGACAGCCAGCTAGAGTTCCGTTTGCTGCAACACGAACCCGATCAGCTAATCTTCAATTGCCTGTCCTCTCGAGATGGCCCTGCTTGCTCAGCTGTTTCAGTTGAAGGTCATCGTCTGCCAACTGGTCAATGTGGATGTCGGTATGTTGTCGGTGCGACTGACCTGTCGGACGCAATGAATCTCTGTGTACCGTAAGACCTCTTGTTTCTCTTCCACATAGTAGGCCTTTTAACGGCCACGAACTGCTGGGGAGCTTGTGATCACTTCGCCCTCGCGGATCTGCACTGAGCACGAACTGCTGGGGAGCTTGTGGTCACTTCGCCCTCGCGGATCTGCACTGAGCACGAACTGCTGGGGAGCTTGTGGTCACTTCGCCCTCGCGGATCTGCACTGAGCACGAACTGCTGGGGAGCTTGTGATCACTTCGCCCTCGCGGATCTACACCGAGCAGTCTTCTACATGTACAACGAAATCCGCGTTTTAACTGTCCGATATCATCACGTACTGGTACTCTATGTACACCGCGTTTTAACTGTCGATATCATCACGTACTGGTACTCTATGTACAACGGTACAATATCTGTCGATCCGATATCATCACGTAATGTTACTTATGTACAACGGTAAAATATCTGTCCGATATCATCACGTACTGGTACTCTAACGAATTGTCAACGGGTACTCTGTACAACTGAATCTTCCAATATCATTCACGTACTGGTACTCTATGTACAACGGTACAATATCTGTCCGCTCTCATCACGTACTGGTTACTTCCTATGTACAACGGTACAATATCTTGTCGATATCTATCACGTACTGATTACTCTCTGTACCCACGGTACAATTATCTTGTCCGATATCATCACGTACTGGTACTCTATGTACAACGGTACAATATCAATAGTAAGATCCAATGTAGTTACACTGAATCCACTGACACTTAACTCCATCACAGCACAGCCTGCCGCGCAGAGCAGGACTTTAGATCCGGGTTCTTTTCTTCGGTTCGAACCAACAAGCTCTTGGTGTGGATCTAGGTAAGGACGAAGTCTTCCATTTTTGCGGCAGTGCATTATCAGCTTGTTAAAAAGGTAACTTCCAAGTGTCAAGGTAATCTGAATGATGGACTTTGCAAGCATATTAGGCCTAATATTACGGTAATGCTTATCGAAGATTGGATAGTAATAATCACCAATCAGATTCGAAAATAATAATTTCTGTAAAATAAATTAATCATTGGAAATTACTTTGAATGTAGTGCAAACATACATAAATGTTATATATACTATACGGCTTGGTCTTTTAAAGCACGTGTTATTTAATAGCTGATACAATATGTAATGAGCGTCTATACATTTTCGGACACTTCCTTTTATTTTTTTACTCTAAATTCTGATATAATTACAATTTTAATGCTAAAATTGCACTTTGAAAATTAAATGAGGTTATTTGCATATAAATGTATAAGCACACCATTAACAAAGTCCTTTTAAATTCTAAAGTTTACCATTTACCAATTGTTTAGCATACACAACAATTCAGAATACATTTGAAAGTGAAACCTTCTGTTGTACTCACATTTCCACGAATACAATTATACTCGGCATCGTAGACATGGGGTCCGCTTAGAGACCGGGTAATAATATAGAGACCACGATATACACCCGAGTACTGGCTCTACCCAGAAAACGGACCCGATAACGTTCCAATGAGCCTTAGGCTTCCGATGCAAATATAAGACGCGTTCTGAGAAAACTGGACATAATGCATGTGCGGAAAGTGTCGTCCCAGATTAGACTGTGCAGTCCGCACAGGCTAATCAGTGACGACACTTTCCGCTTTTATGATATTTTTTGTTAAAGGAAATCTCTACTACATGAAACTCCAGCTAAGGCGCAAATTGATATCCCTGATAAGTATGTGCGGACTGCACAGGCTAATCTGGGATGACACTTAACGCATACGCATTAAGCCCAGTTTTCTCAGTACGCGACTCATATAATATTTCTTATGGATCAATGTCCACACAAAACATATTTATTTTCTATCTCCGTTGAGTTCAAGTATTAAGGGGATTTAGGCCTAGAGGGGTATAGTAAAACTAGGATATCCCTTCTTCGGCCACGGTTCATGTCACTTTCGGACGTCAGCGATATTTTCACAAACTACCCATCCATTGTATATAACATGTATAAACGCATACACTTCTGTGAATTGAATACTCCAGGTGGGCGGCAACGACTATACGTTCTATATGAGACAAATGAATAAATTTCAACACCTTTACGACAGACGCATACAATTAAGCATATATAAGTACGAAAAATATTCGCAAATAAGCTTCATTAAGGTGTTTGAGTTCAAATGTTGAGCGAAGAGTGCGTTTTTTTTGTTGAAAGAAATGGCCATTTCAACTACCAAGGATTTCCATTAAAACTGCTATCCCGTTTTACGGGTGGTCACTATTAAATTAAATTCGCGTTTCGGTGTTTAATGATGTGAAAATATTATTGAATTAAAACGTTTGCAAAGAGGACAAATGAAGTGCGCATCTGGCTAGCGGTCGGTGCGTGAAGTTGATGAAAAATAACAATATTGCAGACACTCGATTAGTGTTGAACTTGTTATATAAATAAGGTGGCCTCCAGACCGTCAATCGTGATTATGTTTGAATAAAAACAAACTTAAAACACCTTTGTACAAATAATAAACTAGAAACAACCTATATAAAACATGTCAAACTAATTTATGTGATGCGTTTATACCAAGTTCATGCTCAAATGTAATTCTCAACAAACCGTTCATGTCGTTGTTTGACAACACGTTTAAAAAAGAGTGTAAAGTACCATTGGCACAGATGGGCAAACTTGTATTGAAATTTTCCTGTGCTGGGCATCGAACCCGGGCCGCCAGGTTGAAAAGCATGAATCCTATCAGCTAGACCACACCGAGTGATGTTAATTATGATATCATTTATTTAAGTTTAAACGGGATTTTTTTGTTAGATAACACACGTTTTAAATTATTTAACCAAAATAAATATGTTATGTAAGGCCATCATTCATATCAATGTCCGTGTCGGGGTTTACACACTTCTTTTTCAAATGTCCGTCTCCGGTTGCGGTGTTTACCCATTTATGCCTAGTGGACTCTCCCATTCTTCTAAATTCGATCAATTTATTTCCCAAATTAGGGATGTCCAGTATATGTATTCCTATATTTAGAATTTTTCTTACAGAAATTCCTGTAAGCAAACAGCGCAGACCCTGATGAGACGCCGCATCATGCGGCGTCTCATCTGGGAGTACGCATCATGCGGCGTCTCATCTGGGTCTACGCTGTTTGCCAAGGCCTTTTTTCTAGACGCTAGGCATAAATGGGTTAAAATATATGTGCTACTGCGTAGGCTGGCCTGGACATACGCGTAGTCGATACGGCATAGGGTCCTTTTTCTCACGACTGCACACAATGTGTACAACGCCTCGTTTTCTGGTTTCAAATACATCTAGAAATAAAACGATTAATGATCAGCAGATCACAGAGCACGGCTCATACATTTGCCATAAAAGTTTATTTATTATGGGTTCTATTTACAGCTATCCGCGTGACGTACCGCTTAAAAAACACATTAAACGGTTTAAGGCTATGGCGCGATATATAAATATATCATGTTTATTTTAAAGGGATTGTCAACCACGACGACGAAGAAAAGAAAAGTTGTAAAATACTGTATTTTTACTATTATTAGTTTATATTCATTAAAATATCAGGACTGGTATATTACATTACTTGAAAAAAGTTGTTGAGTTTTCATATTTTCAGTATATTTGGTAATTACATTTACTGGATATGTCTTCCAGGTCACTACCAGTTAACTATAAATAACGCCAGTAGATTGATCATCATCTTCACGTGGTAAACCCAGGAATGCAAATTATGCATGCGTAGTGAATTGTATATATCTAATATATTAAATGATAAATCCACTTGCGTTAGTTATAGTGTGTATATTGTTATGTCACCTATTTTCGCGATGTACTTTCGATTTCACATCGCGAAATTTTAGTACCTTATATACTGAAAATATGAACTTTTTTCAAGTAATGTAATATACCAGTCGTGATATTTTAATCAATATAAACTATTATTGTAAAACAATACGGTATTTTAAAACTATTCTTTTTTCGTCATTCGTGGTTGACAGTCCCCTTTTAAAGCCTCTATTAATTTCCATGCACCTTATACAAGCTTGATAACCACGTGTTCTGGTCCATACACGTGTATCTTGAAATCTGTTTTATGTGTACTGACTGAACGCGCAATTCATCGTCTGAAGTTGGTTGTGTAATTTGGCGTTTTCTAATGAATAAAAAAATCAAGGACAAACAATTATGTATTGTGCTTATATAAAAAAATTTATATAAAGACAACTTTTTTTGTTTGTATAAGAAGTGTTCTTATTGTTACGCAAGAAACCAATTTTATCTCATGAATAAAAAATCAAGGACAACAATTATGTATTGTGCTTCTATAAAAAAATATATAACGACAACTTTTTTTGTTTGTATATGAAGTGTTCTTATTGTTACGCAAGAAAACAATTGCGGGAGAGCAATCCAGATTTGACCTTTTTTTATTTTATTGCGAGTGAAATACGGATATCAATTTTCCAGTTTCTATTTTGAGCGCAGATAAATTAAGCTTTCAAGAGGATAAAGCAGCGATGAAGAAGACATTGTTTTTTCCGTTTTATTAAACGAGAAATTCGTGCGTCAGAAGGCAACGGATGCCCCCCGCTATGTGTCGCTGGGCACAGAATTAATTGAAAATACTTAACATAGCTTGTATATATCAGTCGCTTTCAACTGTCGTTACCTATTTCAGAATTGTGACGGTTACCACAGCTGATGCAACATTGTATAGCATATCGGTTTGAAGTGATAAAAAGGCCAATTTACTATAAAACAATAGAATGTACAGTCATCTACGAGGACCATGCAAAACGTAATGCACAATCGAGCATTATTGCTGTTGCGTACGGAATCCGGATAGTGCCTTTTAAATCAAAGAACGACCCACGACACTCGAAGCGATACACGATATTTTGCGCGATAGTCGCGGTGACGCACGATATTTTGCGCGACGGTCGCGGCGACGCACGATATTTTGCAATACGGTCGCGGCGACGCACGATATTTTGCGCGACAGTCGCGGCAACGCACGATATGTTTAACACGATATATCGCCCTTGTGTCGGTAGCCCAAAAGGCGATATATCGTGTTAAATATATCGTGCGTCGCCGCGACTGTCGCGAACAAATTTCGTGCGTCACCGAGACTGTCGCGCAAAATATCGCGTATCGCTTCGTGTGTCGTGTGTCGCCTTTGATGATAGAAGGACGAGATCATGGATGGAACTATCCGGATCCCGTAGTTGCGCGCGAACAGTCGTCTGGAAATGATAATAATCGTGTGGCAATTTATTTCAAAATGAAATTTTGCTCGTCAAAGTTATGGGCCGTAAACATGCTTGTACTTGAACACATATAAGGAAAGCATATACATGTATTCGGAACGAAGAGTGTCAGGTCTGACATGAGCATTCAGTCAAGCAACATGGCTTTGCTCACAACGAATCGTCTTGATTTGACGATCTGCTTAGACAATGCAGTTTTGAATTACTTAATGCGCTACAAAGTTATGGGCCTACCTACTGAAAGCAACATAAGCGCCTAAAGTAGCGCCTTTATTAACTTTTTCCGCTAATACATTTCGATCGTTAACTAAGGTTAACCCATAGTTTTCACTTTAGCGTAAAGATAAATGATCATTGATATCTGTGCATGTGTCCGGTTTTAAAAGGATTTAAATGTAGAATACCCAACAAAAACGCGGGTGTGTAATTTCTGTGACGGATAAAATGCATAAATGATCGTAATGTGTGCCCTTGTTTGAGCATTTTAAAACTAATCAGTACCCTTTTTTGTTTATGGATTCCGTGTCGTTTTTCATTTGACAAAAATATCTGTGAAAACCAATGTAATTTGTATCTGTTTTCGGGAAAGATGCTTACTTGCAATTACTGTGACTTCCACAATTAAAAAAAAAATCACTAGTGTGTGCAAGTTCAAACTTGTTAGTTGGGACATAAAGGAAAGTGCGAGTTGATTTAAACCATGCGTGCACTGTATCTGCACCTGTACAATCAGACATACGCTTTGATATCGTTTAACTCGTGTTTAATAATTTGCGATACGTGAAAAATATACTTTTAATAACGTTGAAATGATGTGTTTATGTCCATGAATATATTGCATGATTATAGTTACATTTACATGAAAGCATGAATTTAAATTGTAAAATGTTGCATAACCGCTCTATTTTTATTAAGATTTTTTAAAGTCAAACCCACTTGTTAGCTATAACAAACGGTCGTCACGTACATCAATCTGTAGGAATGCATGCTTATGTTTTAATATATAAGTTATTTGCTTTATCTGTACATATTTGAAACCTTTTTATCCATGATTTTCCTTTCATACGCGTTTAAGGGTGTCTTCTAAATATTGATATTAGGTTGTCGAACAATTTGGGTTTTGTCGCAGTTACAATTATAGCAACGGTTTAATGTTACAGGCTTGTGAATGCAATTGTTGCATTAAAATGCTTTGAAAACGTTTATACGTGCGGTTTGCTCGTTAATAAATCAGTTGAGCAAACCAATGATACACAAGTAAAACAATGTTGGAAGATCTCATGTTGCACTGGTTCGATGACTCGCTTAACCCTGTCTCACCAAGTCGACTGTCGCATGAGACGTTAAAACGAGTTTCAAAGTACTAGGTGCTTCACACCGGTCACTAAAAGACGAGTTTCAGTGTACCAGCTACTTGACAACGGGCACTAATAGATGCATTTCAATGTACCAGGTACTTCCAACCGGGCACTAATAGACGAGTTTCAGTGTACAAGTACTTCATATCGAGCACTTATAGACTAGTTTCAGTGTACAATATACTTTATACCGTGCACTAATAGACGAGTTTCAGTGTACCAGGTACTTCCCACCGGGCACTAATAGACGAGATTCAGTGTACCATGCACTCCACATCAGGTACTTAAAGACGAGTTTCAATCTATCAGGTACTTCACACCGGGCACTAAAAGACGAGTTTCAATGTACCAGCTTCTTCACAACTGGCACTAAAAGACGAGTTTCAGTGTTCCAGGTAATTCACAACGGGCACTAAAAGACGAGTTTAAATGTACCAGGTACTTCACAACGGACACTAAAAGACGAGTTTCAGTTTTACAGGTACTTAACAACGGGCACTTATAGACGAGTTTAAATGTCCCAGGTACGTCACAACGGGCACTAATAGACGAGTTTCAGTGTACCAGGTAATTCACATCGGGTACTAATAGACGAGATTCAGTGTACAAGGTACTTCACACCGGGTACGAAAAGACGAGTGTCAATGTACCAGGTACTTTACAACGGGCACTACTAGACGTGTTTCAGTGTACCACGTACATAAAAATGGGCACTTATAGACGAGCTTCACTGTATTAGGTTCTTTACAGCGGGCACTAAAAGACGAGGTTCAGTGTACCAGGTACTTCACACCGGGCACTAAAAGACGAGTTTCATTGTACCAGGTACTTCACAATGGGCACTTAAAGACGAGTTTCAGTGTACCGGGTACTTCACATCGGTCACTAAAAGACGAGTTTCAGTGTACCAGGTACTTCACACCGGGCACTAAAAGCCGATATTCAATGTACCAGGTACTTCACAATGGGCACTAAAAGACGAATTTCAGTGTACCACGTACTTCACAACGGACACTAAAAGACGAGTTTCAGTGTACCAGATACTTCACAATGGGCACTCAAAGACGAGTTTCAGTGTACCAGATACTTCACAATGGGCACTCAAAGACGAGTTTCAGTGTACCAGATACTTCACAATGGGCACTCAAAGACGAGTTTCAGTGTACCAGGTACTTCACAATGGGCACTAAAAGACGAATTTCAGTGAACCAGGTACTTCACATCGGGAACTGAAAGACGAATTTTTGTGTTCCATGTACTTTACACTGGGCACTTAAATACGAGTTTCTGTCTACCATGTATTTCACACCGCGCACTAAATATGAGTTTCAGTGTACCATGTATTTCACACCGCGCACTATAATATGAGTTTCAGTGTACCAGGTACTCCACACAGGGCACTAAATGACGACTTGTAGTGTACCAGATACTTCCTTACGGACACTAAAAGACGAGTGTTAGTGTAGCAGGTACTTCACATCGGGCACTTAAACACCTAATATCGTCTTATGATCGGGGAGTCTTTAATCTGGATTATCCCCCGTAATTGGTGGGTTGCCATCAATCTCCATTTATTATAAAGAAATATTCGAAATAAGATATGTCATGAAAGATAATGTATCAGTACCAGAACATTATGGTGAATTTGTAGATGAGTCATCTAAAGGTTAACGGTGGTGGATAAAAGTAGTTTAGGATGCCCGCACCATACATTTGCCCTGAATCATTCTTAAAGCAATAAGAATAGTGTAACACAATTTTATTTGTATTTCCCCATAAAGCATGAACCCTTCTGATTTGATATATTGACATGCGAGATCTGATTTGATATTTGACAAGCGATATATGATAGTTGTCGTCTATAAGTTTATTCAAATCGTGATCGGTGTCAAAAATGGCCATACGCCAGAGGTACTATTATTTATAGATACTCACACAAAAAATTTATTATTTAAATGTTCTCTTATAAATGTTATATTTGGTATGTATTGTATCAGACATAAATTAAATTTGTCCTGCTATATTGATATGATTGTTATTGTGTCAGTTATTTACCATAGAGACAATCAATAGCATTTTTGTAGATGGACCGCGTTTTGATGTTGATCCAGTATACATAAATAAAGCTTGTTTTGCATGTGTTTTAACATATCTGTGAAACTTGCCATACTCCAACATCTACATTCATCGCTGAATTCGATTAAGGTATGTATTGCGCGAACACAGACCCGACTCATTATTCGGTTTGGTATTTAACTTCGTGCCTTTTCGGAATGCTTCTTCGAGAACCGCTATCTGTTACTACGAAAACATGAAGAGAAAAATAAATATCGTCGAACACAGACCTGACTCTTTATTCAACATTGAATACAAGTTACTAGTATTTAAATTGGAACTGCCATGGTGTTCTTGTTTATTAAATGTGAATTGTGATTAATTATGGGTTAAGTATCAGGTTCGGTGAAACTTAAAACCTTTTTAATCAGACACCCTACCTCCCACGTAGAATTAACCGTTCCAAAGCCAGGCCACAACAGTTAATATTTTTTATGCTTAATGTTGAATGGTGAATGGAATGTCCTGCAATAATGCAAATGGCCACATGTCTTAAATATAAGACTAGCAAATGTTGATAATTGTATTATGTGTATTATGGTCTTGCTATTTTGACTGGAGATCTTGTTCGCCGTTGGATATATCAGAGGGACCTCGTTTCTGATCTCAAATATTTAAAGGATCCTTTGTTTTGAAACATGTACACGTTTGTGATATACCCTATTAAAACTTCACCGCCGTTGAAGGTTTAAAAGTGTGTTATTTTTAACCCTGCATATTGATCCGCAATCAATCAATCCATATTGCCATTTGCACATAAACATGTTATAGCAGCACTTCTATATTGGTATACGCGTAAAGATAAATGACATGTCATAGCAGCACTTCTATATTGGTATACGCGTAAAGATAAGTGGAAATCAAAAGTGTTTTATGTACACGATGCAATTGTTATAAGAACTCATGTCTACAAAACGTGCACACGTAAATGATAGTTTGACAAGACGGCATGACAGGTTCATGTTCATTTTATTACTTAGGATTTTATTTCTACTAATAATGGCCCAAGCCATGATTAGTATCCCATGACACAGTTTATTATTTTCTTTATTGAGAATTTACAAATCCGGGACCTTTTGTCACACGATAAAGGAAACACCAACACCTTATTAAAAGACGTTCTTGTAGTTGAAAGTGTATGTTGAACATTTTCAATTCGACGTACTATTTTTAAGCAACGATTTATAAACATGTTCAATATTCAATTTTGTAGAAATCGTTAGTGTTTATGGTGGTAGATTTGGCTATATCAGTCTTCGCCTTAAAAATGGTAAGTCAGTCGCTAATACGCAAACACGAAAGAACGACGAATGTCATATTTGTCGCTCTGGTGTGTCTGCGTGTATGAGCCCTTATACCTTTACCTTTATCAATTGCCCTGAGAGCATAGAGCATGCGTTTGCGAACCAAACTACTTGAATGAGTATTTCTAACAAAAGAAAGGAATTAACATATATGTAGTTTATATTTAATAGAATTAATTAATAGTCATTCAATAATACAATTCATTTTACAAATACTCCAGTTATGATAAAAGTTATTATTTATTTCCGCTGTTTTCGTCAAGTAGTCGGTGAAATGTTGTATGCCTTGTACAAATGTTGTCTTTTGCTAGCATTTAATACACTATGCAACACATATTAAATTTATTTTACCTATGTTAATATGAATTTGCGTCAATGACTCAAAGTCACTCAAAAGCTATTTGACTTTGATTCCATGCGTTTGTTTTTATTCCCTTGTTTAGGGTTAACGGCCTTTTGGGACTTATGAACAATATCAGAAACTAATTGGTTGTAAACAACGTCTGTAAAATCTGAGATTTGTTTAACTCTTTCAGTGCGGGAACCGAATTTTAAAGGCCTTTGCAAACAGTTTGGATCCAGATGAGACGCCACAGAACGTGGCGTCTCATCTGGATCCAAACTGTTTGCTATTCTGATAGTATTCTTTGAAAAAAAATCGAAGAAAATGCTAATTTTAGAAATTCAACAGACGACATTTTAGCAGACGACAAATTTCCTAGCATGCAAAGGGTTAAAGAAAACATTATTTGCTGTTTTGTTCATATTAGGAGCAATAATTTTAACCAATGTACAACATGTAATTTATAATGCCACTGGTACCATAGCATTTGAATTTAGTGGTTATTAAGTACGTTTCTATCTGAACATAAGAAATTCAGCGGATTATGAGGGAATTACGATGCTTCATAATGCATCAATAAAGGGAATGGTTATAAAAAAACATCAGCTATTTATTGTTCACAATTATGTGTTAAAACTAGACTATAAATTGTTTACAATTACGTGGTGCTACAACGCAAATATTTTATCTAAGGCACGAGATTAAGACACACACAATTCTTGATACAAAAATGTATGCACGCGCGTGTGCAATTCAAGAAGCGAACCGGTGTACAACGTACGGCAAGCCCTCGTGTTCGATTCATGATTCAAACGTGCAATCTAAAATACACTTAATGCATTAAGTTGAATTCATTTTCGTTGGTGACTGCACACGTTATGGTTATTTTATAAAAACACATAATACATGTACCAGAGGGGGTAATCACGTGACAAACAAGATGGCGACGTCCATGCCGAGGCAGGTATCTTTCGTCGTTTTATACGCTATATTACTTGTATATTTTTTATTCCGCACTCTTTCCAGCCATATTAGGAAGAAAGTTACTGGCTATTATTTCATTGTAATATTCGTTCTATATCTCGACTTAACTCGGTGCGAAATTTCTTAGCGGGATGACCTAATAGGGCACCACTTAGAAAATGTGCGGGGAGTAAAGTCGATATCTAAAGCGAATTAAAATACGAAATAAACGCTAATCACCTGTTTACTGATATGACTGGAAAGTGAGCGTCATTTAAAAATTAAACAGAAGTAATTAATGGTGCAAAACGGCGAAAAATAACCGTATCGGTATGGACGTCTCCATCTTGCCTATCACGTGCTTACCCCCCCCCCCCCTCTGTGTACGAGTTTTATGACATGTTTAACGAATTCTTACACATTTTTACAAATAAAGGTTCTTCAGTTTACCGGCTAGAAACCGAAACCGGCAAATATTAACCGGTTAATGTTTTTTTCTAGCTACGTGCATCCCTAAATATATATATATATATATATATATATATATATATATATATATATATATATATATATATATATATATATATATATATATATATATATATAAGAATATTTTTAATATGAAAACTACCATTTCATCACCAAGTCTGTATTTTTATGCCATTTTTAGTTGAATTAATAACTACAGTAATGATTTAACTGAGCATACATAATGTGTTCTACAAAATATAACAGGTAACTGTTCAATGGTTGTGTAAAACGAAATGAACTAAGATAACCGACCCTTGTATAAAAAGAATGGTTTCAAAGTATATCCGGTGGGGCTTAGAATAAAAGAACGACGAAGCTTGGCTGATATAAAGCTCTTAAAGGGATCTTTTCACGCTTTGGTAAATGGACAAAATTGAAAAAAGTTGTTTCAGATTCGCAAATTTTCGTTTTAGTTATGATATTTGTGAGGAAACAGTAATACTGAACATTTACCATGGTCTAATATAGCCATTATATGCATTTTTTGATGATTTTAAAACCTAAAAAATTATAAAGCGTTGCAACGCGAAACGATTGAATAATTTAGAGAGTTCTGTTTTTGTCGTTAAATTTTGTGAAACTACGAAGATTGCTTATATAAGGTATAAAATACGTCAAGTATGTGTACTCGGCGGAATAGCTCAGTAGGCTTAAGCGTTTTTACTTCAGGACTCTGGCAGGACTCCAGGGGTCACTGGTTCGAAACCTGCTCCGGGCAATGTTCTTTTCCTTTTTTTAATTTTATTCTTGATTTTTTACTGGAGCTTTTACGATCCAATGTTTACATTTATCAATATAAAGCATTTAATGAATAAGTTAAAAAATGCCAAAATCTGTGAAAAGGCCCCTTTAACATGAAAACAAATCAGGCATTTGTGTACATAGTCATCGTTAAAGGGGTCTTTTCACGTTTCGTTAAGTTGACAAAATTATAAAAAAATTGTTTCAGATTTTCAAATTTTAGTTGTAATTATGATATTTGTGAGGAAAGAGTAATACTGAACATTTACCATGCTCTAAAATATCCATTATATGCACCTTTTGACAATTTAAAAACCTGAAACTTAGAAAGCGTTGCATCGCCAAATGGTTGAATAATTTAAAGAACTGTTGTTGTCGTTATATTTTGTGATACTACGAGGATTGCTTAAATTAAGTATAAAATTCATCCTAAATTTTATGAGATTGGCTAAGTGGTCTAAGCGGTAGACTTTTTTTCTCCAGGGGTCAGTGGTTCGTGCAATGTTGAGGGTCACTTTAATTTCTGTCTTTAATTTTATTCTTATTTTTTACTTGAGCTTTTTAGTTCCAATTTTTACATTCATCAATATAAAGCATTTAATGACAAACTTCAATACATGCCAAAATCTGTGAAAAGGTCCCTTTAAGGTATGACCGAATAATGTTGCTGCAATTACAGAATGATGAAGGAAGAATGAACGAAAGTGACGATTTTATAAATTGATAAATAAAGCGACAAATAAGTTATACATTATTTCATAGAATGGGAAATTGAATACTTAAATGAATAAATTATTTCTTGAAAGTAATTAAGAATGAACTCATGAATGACTTTGTTTGTAAGAACATTTATGTAATTGAACATAAGCGAACATATATAGAATTCAAGGGCATGTCTTACGAAATAAAACATAACCAAAACATGTGTATCCCTGCTTCTATACTTCCGCAATATTAAACCCATAATCTCCAAATGCTTCAAACCCTAGAATGCTGATGTTTATGTGCTTTCAACATGCAATCGTATTAAAGTAACATTACTATTCAAAATCAACGAAAATTTCTTACAATTGCTCGTAAAATAAACTTAACCAATTAAAAATCAGTGTCCCTTTTGGCGACGCCGAAATTTCAACGTCAGATGTGGTCTGGTAAAATAGATGTTCGTAGATACAAAATGCTCGTTTTTATTATTGTTTTGCATATCTATTCATACGACACATGAACACTAAAATGGTGTTCGTGTGTCGTATGAATAGATATATTCGCAGGAATTAATTGTGGCCACAAATAAATAAAAACGAGCCTTTTGTATCTAAAAAAATCTATGTAATCATACCACATCTAGCGTTTAAATTTTGGATATTGCTATAAGGAACACTGCTTGTTTAGGTGTTAACTTTATTTTACGAAATACTTAACGAAATGTTCGTTGATTTTGAGCATTATAGAGACTTAAACATTACATCGGACTGTGTTCGTATTCAATAGACCTATGTTAAAAGGGCCTTTTCACAGATTTTGGCACTTTTTAACTTATTCATTAAATGCTTTATATCGATAAATGTAAACATTTGATCGTAAAAGCTCCAGTAAAAAATCAAGAATAAAATTAAAAAAGGAAAAGAACATTGCCCGGACCAGGTTTCGAACCAGTGACCCCTGGAGTCCTGCCAGAGTCCTGAAGTAAAAACGCTTTAGCCTACTGAACTATTCCGCCGAGTACATATTCTTGACGTATTTTATACCTTATATAAGCAATCTTCGTAGTTTCACAAAATTTAACGACAAAAACAGAACTCTCCAAATTATGCAATCGTTTCGCGTTGCAACGCTTTATAATTTTTATGTTTTAAAATCGTCAAACGATGCATATAATGGCTATATTAGACCATGGTAAATGTTCAGTATTACTGTTTCCTCACAAATATAATAACTAAAACGAAAATTTGCGAATCTGAAACAACTTTTTTCAATTTTGTAAATCTACCAAAGCTTGAAAAGATCCCTTTAAAGTTTCGCTGCTAAATGGTGATTTTAGCACAGTAATTACATCCAATGGATAATAGAAGTTTTGTATTGATAAAGAAACTGACAAAGACTGAATTTACCCCATTTTTGCCTAGCGTCCAGAAAAACGGCCATGGCAAACAACGTAGACCTAGATGAGACGCCGAAGGTGTGGCGTCTCATCAGGGTCTGCTCTGTTTGCTTAAAGGAATTTCTGTAAGAAATATTCTAAATATAGAAATAAATATACTAGACATCCCTAATTTTGGAAATAGATTGATCTTATTTAGAAGGATGGGAGAGTCCACTAGGCATAAATGGGTTAACGCATACTTGACACATTTTTCTTTTGTGAGATCATGGCATCAATACAGAAAAAAAGTCCTATCGGTTAACATCAGTTAGAATTGTTTTAATGTTTCGGTAACATAAGCTCGCTCTACGTTCATTTTAATGCATGGATATCGAATATATGACTTTCGTTGTCACACCATATCATTTATATGAACAACGAAACGCCAGAAACATATAAAGGCAAATATACTTTTTTAAATATGATATTACTAAGTTAAAACAAGTACGAAATTCTATTTACAATACAATACAAAACATAAAACTTAACATTTAACACGCACTTATTTGCTTCTTTTTTGAACGGTCATTTTGAGATATCAGTTTTGGATATGATGTGAAATGCGGTATTATTATTATTTTATTTTTTTTATTTTTAAATATTATATTTATGTGTCCTGTTGAATAATATTACTCGAGTGAAATAGTGAAATCAATGTTTGGGAATTTATATATATATATATATTTAATATATATTATATATATATATATATATATATATATATATATATATATATATATATAAATTCCCAAACATTGATTCACTGAAGGAAGCTTTCTGCAAGTCACTGAGGGTTATTATTTGAACGTCCTTGACACGATTACAGAGCAAAACAGAGAATTGTTCTTACGAACTAACAAGCGTGCAAAATGTAGAGAGGACGAACACTTCTTGTGAGCGCAAAGTATTTAAATTATAATTTAATGTAATTGTTCTTCACTATTTGAAAATTTATTGTCAGAAAACTGTCAGAGAAATGTATTTATAAACTGACTCACTGTCTACTTCGTAAATTTCATTATAACTGAGACAAATAAAACGTAACGGTAATCATGGAACAGACTTAAGGAATTTTGTAAATCTTAAAATGTGTCAACGTTTTTGGTTTAGAATTGACCTGGTGATATAAGGTTTTGACGCTCACGAAATAGTTTAAAACTTGTTCTAGATATTATTGGTCAATTGTCAAGACTTGTTGAAAAATCGACTTCTAAATTGGTAGAGAGCTAAATGTTTCCGACGAACGCCGCAAACAACACGAAGCACACAGAACGACGACTAACGTCAGAAAAAAATGTTAACAATAGCTCACCTTTTTATTATTTTTTTTTAATTTGTTTCAATGAACTTGATAGAGACCTTTTCCCGGCTCTCACCAAATGGAATGCTTTGCGAGATCGTGATGTAAACCACCATCACCAACTTTATATGGACCGTGCTCTGTGATAATGGGTTTTAAACCATGAGCGTGTAGTGTCGTCCCAGATCAACCTGTTCAGTCCGCACAGGCTAATCAGGGACGACACTTTCCGCTTTTATTACATATTTAATTTAAAGAAAGTATTTTTATAGCAAAAATCGAGATAAGCCGGAAAGTGTCGTATCTGATGAGCAGGTGCGGACTACACAGGCTACTCTGGGATGACACGTTACGCATATTCATTGTACCCCCTTTTCACAAAGCACAGTCCATATCTTCATGGACACGTTAGTTATAGAGAAGGTACTTTTAAAAACAAATTTACAAACAAATACCGTGAATCTTGATTTAGCACGTCTCAAATTCAATCCCAGTGTAGGTAAAAATCGTCAATACAAGTCCTGGACTGAAAACTAACTTTTTGCTTTTTTTCTGTTTCCGTAAAACAGCGATCATGACCAGGGTCTTGACCAGACTGCATTTTTAAGTTAGATGTTATTTTTCCTACACCCAACATATTTGAAATTAAAGTTAAATTAAGTGCTCACTGTTTTTCGATCTTTAAGCAAGAGTGCCATCGACTATGACCCGAAATGCCTTTATAAATACTATCCTAATCTTGGTTTACATGCAAGCCTGCTTTTACCTACATTTGTGTCTTGTTCTGAGAAAACTGGGCTTAATTCGTGTGCGTATAGTGTCGTCCCAGATTATCCTGTGCAGTCCGCACAGGCTGAGCAGGGACGACACTTTACGCCTAAACTTGATTTTCGGTAAGGAGGGACTTCCTTGAAACTAAAAATACAATTAAAGCGGAAAGTGTCGTCCCTGATTAGCCTTTGCGGACTGCACAGGCTAATCTGGGACGACACTTTACGCACATGAATTAAGCCCAGTTTTCTCAGAACAATACACATTTTATCATGTTTGGTCTGATAAAGCTAAAGATGTTGATCCTAAACTTTTTGTGCATGTTTTTTTCTATAGAAAAAGGGTACCATTACCTTAATCCCACTAGCGCCTGATGCAATTATGAATTAAGCCTTTATACATGATACGATTTGTGTGTCAAACTTGGACACCTATATATAAACGAGGAATGTTAAATAACATTAATTTACTATAGCGTAGTGATAATCGAATGGTATCTACGTCATAACGAACAAAGCCGATACCGATTTGATTGCAGATGACAATATGTGTTGTCACTCTGGATCCAACCGGCTTTTTATTGCATAAGGAAGCAAGCTACTCTTTACGGAGAATCCGGAGATGGACGAAGTGTTACTATTGTATGTGTTGTGTTAAACAAAATATGAACATAGGGCTCGGTTTTCATTTTTAGCTCGACTACTATATATGAAATAAATGTAGTGGAGCAATCCTACTCACCCCGGCGTCTGCGTTATCGTTAGCGTGCACATGTTAAAGTTTGCGTACCACCCCAAATATTTCCTTTGTCACTTGACATATATATATATATATATATATATATATATATATATATATATATATATATATATATATATATATATATATATATATATATATATATATATATATATATATATATATATATATACTTTATTTCCACTTCTCAGTGATTTTGAAACATACAATATAAAAAAAACAAATATACATTCACATATATAAACGTAGAATCAAGTACTATTTACATTAACCATAATTTGTATATTGTACGTCTGTTTATTTGAAATTCATTACAGTTAATTTTACGTAACACACATATGAATGAAGTTACATATACTCCTGGTTGTCTCGTCATCGAGGGTGTTTGCCGCAGATAATGTCACCATATCATATGAATTTGTATTGGGGAGAATGTTACACGCTCGTAGGATTGTCAGTCTATATTCTATAAGTCTTTGACACGAGGTGATGGCATGAATGTCCCTGTCTAGGATTATGAGACCACAGTGTCTGCAATTGTTTCCGGAAGGTTGTTCCCGCGTGTTCACTAGGACACGCACAGCTGCCGAGGTTTCCGATGTTTCGCGAGGTGTCCTCGCCGCGGTCCAGATGCGAGCGGCCCTGATGTGAGGGTGGACGACACTAAATCGCGCAAATTCTGGATTCCCTGTGACGCGCACTGTCCACAGCTCCGTGTGATAGTTGCGGATCGCATTGTTTGCAATACGTTTCCACGTCAGTTCAGGAGGGATAATACTGGAATCGCGATAAACTGAATAATGGTTCAAAAGGCTATACCTTTCCATTACTGCGTAAATGTCTGGTATAAACCCTTGCTATGTTGATTTGCCCCGGATATTAAAAAGCGCTACTCGGTACTCAAATAGTTGTTTTGTGAGGTATTTACTGTTCATACAACAAAGTTTATGGAAGAACATCAGTTTTCTTGAGTCAATTTTCGCAATTATTGGTAGCCAACCGATTAAGCTTAATGACATGTCAGTTCTTGTGCGCATTGGCAAATTTTGACACATTTTTGCTGCAAATCTCAGAAATCTTTCTAGTGGAAGGACATCATAGTTCGTCAGTGATGCCCAGAGTTCCAAACCGTACAGTGCTGTGGGATGGATACCTTATCCACGATGTTGGCCATCTTCAGCGGATTAATGTCGAATCTGCTTTCCTTTATTGTCATTAGGGAATACACCGATGATCGACCTTTCCGTATTCGTTCGTCAACTGCGTGTGACGACTTCAGCGATCTGTGAAGCTTTATTCCTACGTGTTTTGTTGATTCTGCGGGGAGCAGTATTTTATTGTAGATTTTAACCGTAGTCTGTGGAAAAAACTCTACTTTTTTCCACAGACCATGTACATGCATATGTCTTCATTAAGTCTATATCCCCATGTGTTTGCAGATCTCGTTACAATATTTAGCTGGCGCTGCAATGATTTAGCACTGCTTGAAATGAGCGTGAGATCGTCTGCTAGGGTTGGATTTCCGGTTGCAGGTGGCCAACGGTGGTTCCATATCCAGATGACTCCAGATCACACAAAAGCTTGTCTATAAATAGGAGGTACAGCCAAGTTGATAAGACCCCGCCTTATCTGACTCCCTGTTGCACCGGAAATGGCATTAAAAGTACCCCGTTTACGCACACTGCGCTTTTTATGTCCGTGTAGCAATTTATTAACGTCCGCAGCGTTGTTCCTTTTATTCCAAATTCTAGTAGTTTTAAAAATAATGCGTTGTGAAGGACGTTGTCAAATGCACCGGACGTGTCCAGCAGTGCCACGTGCGAGGAGGAGTCGTATTCCATATTGGAATATATACATTCCTGTAAGTTGAACGACACGGTGGTCGAACCCAGTTCTTTTTGGTAGGCGTTCTGTTGAAGGTTCGGAAATGTTTTCTCATTGTCGATGTACCACTTGCTTATTCTTGAGTGGAGAAGTTTTTGAAAGAGTTTGTATAAAACCGGAAGTAGTGTGATAGGGCGATAGCTGCTGCATTTAGTTTTCGGTTTCCCTTCCTTGATAATAGGGATGATTATTCCAATCTTGCATCCAGATGGAACATACGTCGCTTGTAACATCAGAGTGAACAGTGTTATGATGTAATGGAGCAGACAATCCCCGCCATGTATTAGGTGCTCGTTAACTAGTTTGTCGTGTCCAGGTGCTTTTCTCAATTTAAGCGTTTTCACTATTTCCGCAATTTCATTAATTGAAACGTCCTTGGCTAGGCAACTCTATGTTAAAGTTTGCGTACGACCCCAAATATTTCCTATGTCCCTTGACATATTTCTTTAATATTTTGCATACTTCTTAACCAACTTGACCCCCAACCTATAAACAAGAGCAGACAACTGTATCAAGCATTTTGAAAGAATTATGGTCATTTTTCTACTTAGAATATGCATATTATTGATAACTTTATGTTAACGTTTGCGTACCACGTCGAATATTTTCAATGGTTCGTGACATATTGCTTTCATATCTTGCAAACTTCTTTACCAACATGACCCCAATCTATAAACAAGAGCAGACAACTGTATCAAGCATTTTGTAAGAATAATGGCCCTTTTTTGTCTTTGTAACTTTGAATATTTTGTTAAATTACGTGGTTAAATCCACTGTACTTCTAAAGTATCAAGACTATTGCTTTCAAACTTCAAATACTTTCTTACTATCAAAATGTTACTGTACCTGGCAAGTTGAATTTGACCTTGACCTTTGAATGACCTTGGCTCTCAATGTCAAATTAATAAATCTTGCTTAAATTGCCATAACTTTTTTTATTTAAGATCAGATTTGATTCACACTTTGAAAAAACAACACTTACCTAACATACCACAATGGACTCCACCCATACCATCCCCACGCCCCACCCCAGAATCCCCCCACCCCCCCCCCCAAAAAAAAAGAAGAAAGATTATCTATTAAATAAATACACACCCACATTATACCCCCTCTCCATGATGGCTTACGTTATACTGTCAAGCACTAGATAGTCGAGCGCGCTGTCCTCTGACAGCTCTTGTTGTACCTGTCGTTTATGGAATAATAAGAGGTCGAGTGTACAGACCAGTGATATTTGCAATTGCGCTTAAGTCAGATTTCTGTGATATGTTTGTGCTACTTTCATCAACGTTCTTCAGTTTAAAACAAAAATGTCATAGGATCGTTAATATACTCGCTTTAAATGTTTGCATAAAAACGAAAAAGTTAATATCTTTGAATATGGCAGTGGGGTAGCAACAACAATATAAGATTATTACCTGGTTATTCAAAGAACATTGTCGAAACCTAATTGACCGTTCCTTGTTTTTATGTATGTCCTTCTTCAAAACAACTTACTCATTGACACAACAAATTTGCTCGTGTTCACTTCTAAGTAAAGGTGGAAACTAAGAAATTAGTAGTGATAACTAACTGAAGTAAGTCATACGTGTGATGGATAATTTACTCATGATAACGACTTACTCAACCAATCAGAATACACACATTTTGAAGAGAATCGGTCCGATTTGTATCTCCAAAATTATGTTAAGCTCTGCCTCTGCTTTGTTGAAACATGCCTTAACAAATATATAGTTTTATTATTTGAATATTTCATTTACACGAATAAGCCATTTCGTTCCCGCGACCTATTAACAAAAATACAAAACTATGACCTGCTGAAACAATTTGCCCGTTTTAGACTATCGTCGCACCATCTAGAAATTGAAGTTGGCAGATTCCAAGGTATTGATCGCGATCAGAGACTTTGTCGATGCTGCAATATGAACGTTGTTGAATCTGAGTATCACTTCCTACTTTGTTGTGACAATTATAGACACTTAAGACTGAAATTTATTGGACATATCTCTTGGCCTACCTTAAATTTATTCCAAACTACTTTGACATCGAAAAAAATAAATAAAATATAAGGAATTTGTAAATACCTAAAAGAAGCTATGTTATATAGAAATAATACCCTTACTGAACTATCTGTTCCTTAATCCAAAGTATATCTACGTTTCGTTAAATAAATCAATTTTATGTATGCATGTTTATTATGCTTGAATATGTATATATGTACTTTGTTGTGTGTGATGATACTTCTTAAACGTTCTTTTTGTCTTTGCCATAATTATGTTGTAAATGGCTGAAGGCATGTTTTTATTGCCGATTGCCAATCAACTTTGAAACTTGAAACTTATTAACCTGTTCCCGCAAGTTAGCTATGTCGTTCCTACTGGTTACTAAGTCGTTTCCGCGACTACGCTTTATCGTTTCATAGCGAATTCGTTACCCCGAGTTATTAAGTCCTGGAAACGAATTTAATGAAAACATTAACATTTCACACCTGAAGACAAAGACACATAACAGGAATGATTTATGTTCCGCTGTGGCGTATTCAAATGTCTCATAATAATTTAGATTTTCCAACACTGAAGTTTAAGCTCATCATTATCTTTAACCCTTTTCATGATGGGAAATGTGTAGTCTGCTAAAATGTCGTCTGCTTGATATCTAAAAGTAGCATTTTCTTAGATTTTTTTCAAATAATACTAGCAGAATAGCAAACAGTTTGGATCCTGATGAGACGCCACGTTCTGTGGCGTCTAATCTGGATCCAAACTGTTTGCAAAGGCCTTTAAAATTCAGTTCCAGCGCTGAAAGGGTTAAAGGGATAAAAGGTTGGAGACAATAATTTTGAGGATGCCCCTTACATAAACGATAAAATAGAGTGATTTATTCATTCTTATAAACACTGTCAATATTTCTCAAACATTCCAATTTATTATTGAATTATGTCAAATTCTGGTGACGACGGGTTTGTCGAAAAGCGCTGTGAATGAAAACAAGATGAAACACCGATGCAAGCATGCAACCTATGAATTAAGGCAATGTATAATTATTTACACACCTCGTTTACGTACGCAATCTGAGTTATACTTAACACCTTTATTTTATTTAAAGAAATGTTGTCCCAAATTAATACGTCATCTTATGTGAACGGAGATTCAGGTTATTGCCTTTAATAATAGCCCTTAAGTGACGCTTGAATAATGAAAACAGAAGAAACATCTATCTCGGCTTATTGAAATATATGTATGTTTCTGTTTCCAAAGTTCAAAATTAAATTCATGGCTACAATCACCTTAACTATCGCTCATGCAAAGGGGCGCAAATCAAGAAAGTAACAGATATAACGTTTTGGTTGAAGAACAGTGTTTTATTTTGTAAGGCTCTGAGTACGGTATGTTAATGACCGCAAGTATATAAGAAATCATGAATCAGATGAAGCTTTTTTTTCATATCAGCTACTGGTAACTATTTCGAAAACTGCAAGGTAGAAAATGTCTTCTTTGAACAGCGGACATAACTACTTCTGAAAACATTGACTTCGCAATGTAAAATCTATCTCCCTTTAAAAGCAAATAAATCAATCTTTTATGGTTACGGTAATCGTACTTAATTAATCTAATGCTTATCTTACAATAAAAACACTTCAAAGCGGTTTGTTAAGATACAAAATACGCCATTTAACACGGATACACATATTCTTTAAAGTTCAGCACACATGTTCAATTCGATTTCCGTCTGTCTAGTATTATAAGAATGAATAAGAAACGGTTCAGTCTGTTCTGAAACAATTAAATACGCTATTTCAAAAAATATTTGTACTTAGTTCATGATGTTCTTTTTTCTCATAATTATCTCTCTATGAAATACTTTTTGCGTACAAACAACTTAAAGATTACAAATCAATATTATTACCGTTGTAAAACATGGGCTGTAAAAACAAAGAAACACAAAATATTTAGAGTGCGTTAGCGCAGATATTACAGATTCTGACGTTTATTTATGTTATTCCCACACCTAAGTAACTCGTTCCAAAAAACTGAGTTTCCGTCTTCACTACTCAAATACGTCGTTGAAATGACTTAGTAAGTCGTCGGAACGAAAAACTAAGTCGAGGGAATTACTAGGCTAAGCCGTCATGAAGTCGTAGCTTACTCGTGTGAACGACTAAATACTTTGTGGGAACGAGATAACTTACTCGTTATAGCGACAAAATACACAAAATAGAATGAACACACTATTAAAGCATTCAAGAAGGCCAATATGTCCAATTTTTATCATCATAAATAAGTATCGCCTCCCTTGAATAAGCATAAATGAAAAAGCTTAATCATTTAAACTGGTTTATTATGTTACTCACGCGACTAACTAACGTGTTTCCATGACTAGCTTTATCATTTCCACAAATGAGGTTTGTCGTCACCACGAGTTACTAAGTTGTTGTCTATAGTTACTTCTCGTTCTACGAATTGATAAATCATTCCACCGAATGTTTAATCACTTTCGAATGCCTTATTCACTCTTGGCGTCTAGATATAAAAGATTTCGTAGCACTTATACAAGTACCACTGTGTCAGTACGACCACAAAAGTCACGCGGGTAACGGCGGCCTGAGGTACGTATTTATAATCGCGTTAGGCAACCACGGCCACAACATATACCGGTACTCGGGAAATACAACAGCCTGATTGTCGAACAACGCAGCGAAAGAGGCATCGTTATGTATATTTCTACCTAAATATTACATTTCAATTCCTCTCACAATTTCATTTTAAAAAGCAATTTGAAATAACGTTCGCATCAAAAACCAGAGGGGGTGATCACGTGACGACCCAGATGGTGACGTTTATGCTGAAACAGGTATTGTTTCGTTGTTTTATACCGTGTATTGCTTTTACTAAATTTGTTAATGCCGCACACTTTCCAGCCATATCAGTAAGAAAGTGATGAACTTTTATTTCTTTACGGGATACGAATTTTCTTAGCGGGAGAAGTACTTTTGGGATCTCGCTATAAATTTTGCGGCGAGATAAGTCAAGATAAAGAGCGAATATCAATACGCTAATCAATTTTGTGCTGATATGTATGGAAAGTGTGCGGCATTAAACACATAAATAAATAAAAGTAATAAATGGTATAACACAAAATACCTGTTTCGACATTGACGTCGCCATATTGCATTCCATAGATCAGCACGTAATTCACCCTTCCACTTTCTTAAATAATGTAGATTAAAAGGCAGTACAAGATTTTAAACACGTACATGTATAATAAATAAAGAAAAACATACAATTGTAAAAATGACCGGTAAACATCTTCTGACAACAAAGTACACGTACACTAACATGACAACTTCTGAAAGCTTTATAATGATAATCGGTCACTAATTAATGCATTGGAACGTTTATTTGTCAAAAGCATTATTTGCGTTGATGCTGACGAACATGCCAATGTACATTACAAGTTCATGTATAAGAAAAGTTAACGATTTAAGCAACATGTTTATAGCGTTTGAATAAAGTATGTCCTACAATTTTTTTTTTTTTTTAAAACCGTAGGTTTAATTTATACCTTACCGCGAGGTGTATTTTTAAATTGTTATATCCCTTAACTAAATTGTACGAGCAGATCGGGTCTTACATCAGGTTTCAGGGTCACGTCACGTGGTTTTGTTGAATTCCACCTTTCTAACGTTAATGGATGTAAGTACGACGGTAAGTAGTGCTTTATTTCAAATAACTTTTTAAAACAATTTTTCTTTAGAATTTCAACTAGTGCAGAAAAGACAGTTTTATGCTGCTATGGCAATGTGAAATACATTAGAATTACTTAAATAAGCCTGTGTTCTTGTTCCACAATTCGATTTGTATTACATGGTTATGTTTGCGGTCACCGATTTCAGTCATGTTCAATGATATATACTTATACATCAGCACAAACTGCAAGATAAACTGTCTTTAATACACTAAAATTTTTACGGTGTGATTGCATTCTGTCAAGCCGCGAGTAAACTCCTGAAAACCCAGTTGATTCTGCACCCTGATATGGTAAAAAGCCCAAAAGATTCGTATATTACAACCGTTGTTGTTATAAATTCGTTTTTGTCTAGTCTGCCCTTAAAGGGGCCTTTTCACAGATTTTTTAACTTATTCATTAAATGCTTTATATTGATAAATGTAAACATTGGATCGTAAAAGCTCCAGTAAAAAATGAAGAAAAAAATTAAAAAAAAGGAAAAGAACATTGCCCGGAGCAGGTTTCGAACCAGTGACCCCTGGAGTCCTGCCAGAGTCCTGAAGTAAAAACGCTTTAGCCTACTGAGCTATTCCGCCGAGTACACATTCTTGACGTATTTTATACGTTATTTAAGCAATCTTCGTAGTTTCACAAAATTTAACGACAAAAACAGAACTCTCCAAATTATTCAATCGTTTCGCGTTGCAACGCTTTATAATTTTTGGGTTTTAAAATCGTCAAAAGATGCATATAATGGCTAAATTAGAGCATGGTTAATGTTTAGTATTACTGTTTCCTCACAAATATCATAACTAAAACGAAAACTTACGAATCTGAAACAATTTTTTTTTCAATTTTGTAAATTTACCAAAGCGTGAAAAGATCCCTTTAAAATGCAAATGTTTCTTTATTTAAGGTAAACCAGAGCTTAAAACAAATGCACTAACACTGAATGTAATTCCACGTGACGCGTGTATGAGGTTACTGCTATTTTTCGAAAGTATAATAACACAAACACTATGGTAGTTTAGTACAAAACAATAAAATGAATGAATTTATATCGTTATACATCAATAAATGCAAACTGTTTTAGTTTGGAGATTTCAGCTACGATGCAATTATCGCCTCATTGTTCACATTTTTGGGTAAACTGAATAAGGCATTAGTGATAAAAAAAATTAAACTAGACCAATTTTTTCAAAAATAATTTCTTCTGTTCAAATCATGTATCGCATGTCCTGTACATGTCGCCTGTTATTTCATAACAATGCTAAAACGAATACCTCATTTCCTTTTATGAACAACGCTGATAAACGTACGAAAATAAGAAAGCATACCAAGAATCATACACAACTTTCTACTTATAATGTGTTTAAAAAATGAGTTTTCTTAAATGATTGTGTAACACCAGAGGAAAACATGCGTACTGCATGATATTATTTAAGTGTTTTAGACATAGACAACGCGAGTAAAGTGATACAAGTATGCAACAGCAAATAGCCCAAAACACGGCTTGGAATAGTACGTAGTGTCAGGTTCACGAAACAGATCAAAGGTTTATTCATATTTACACCGATTCTATTTAAATGAAGATTACTTCAGTTTAAAATTGTTCTGAAAATTACACGACCTTTTTGAGATAAGCTATATTATTAATCTAGAGATAAGATATGAATTCATATTTTGTAAATAAACATTTTCATTTCAAAGTTTAGACGGTTACACGTGATTAACTATGTATAAACTGTTTCGAACTACATGTATATGGATTTTGTTCCAATTTCTAGGGTATGCACAGGCAGAATATAAATGTGTCTGTAGTTTCGATGGAGCAAGACCGATATTCACAAAAGCTGATAATACCTCTGAACTAATCGGCTTCTTAAAAACGAATGGCTGCCGTTAGTTTGTATATCCAGTGGATGAAAATGGAATGTCAGTGTGTTTATGCACCAGGTTTGTTTATCGTTTAGGCGGCTGTTAAACATTATATTTATTAAAGTAAAATCTATTACGTACTGCTAAATTAATTATGTTTTATTTACATTCTAAAGTAATAATACTTGAAACAATTTAATTGTGTATAGTAATTATACATCAGAAAATCATTATTGATTTGTGAGTAAAACTGATAAATCAGCATTTCTCGACAAGCTTTGCAACATGTGTTTGTATTTTTTGTTTTCAGCTGGGTTACATTATGTCCAACACAAGCATGATACAAACCTGCTTTTCAGAGCCAGTTGACTAATGGTCGCTCGATATTACACACTCGAGTTATGATTATGGCTTGGAATGTTAGTGTTCTTTTTGTGTAAAGACAAATCGGTTTGCGTTTTTAGTTACAACAGAACACACGAACCTATGACACTATTCACAACTCCATCTACGAACAAAGGCATTTTTTCTTCTCCATCGACGGATACATCAGGAAGAGATTGCGTTGTGCACAAAATCGATCACAATATGCATTGAATGGGACAGGCGTATTTATTTATGAATGTCGTTGTGGTGATGTTTCTAGAGATTCATTTTTAGATGGGCGCTTTAGCGCCCGTCTAAAGTGCTTAGTGTGAAATTCAGGTCGATACGACTAGGTATGATTAACCCAATACCCGCTTGCGTATCCGCGCAAGAAAGAGTTGTATAATTTATGCAAGAGGTTTGAGTTCTCCAATTATGTGTATTCACAAATGGCAACATTATATTAATCTCGTGTTACATTCAATATTTTGGAACGGTGTTTTATAGAAAAGAATCAATGAACAATGATCGTATTGTACGTGTCGCGGAGGAGATTGTTTATGAATGATTAAAATAGTCCACTTTCTGCTGCGTGTGCGTGACGTAGTATTTTCGCTCAGCTCATTCATAAATCTGAGGCTGGCGATAAACAAAGGGGAGTCCGTGTGAGAATAACGCAGTAGTATAAGGTTACGCTTGTTTATATTCACAGGTCTCACTTAATAATACGTTGACCACGAGTTCAACAATTATTACAGGGATACGATAGACAACATAAAAAAATGTTTCATTATCGCTGAAACTGTTTAAAAAAAAACCATTTAAATTTAACAAGAATATTCTCTAAAAAATGTAGTCTTGCTGTTTTGAAATAAGGTTTGGAATTTTGTTTTCTAAATAACTTAATTCAAAACAAAAGTTTAATTATAGTGTTTTTTACTTGTTAGTCGCATATTTACCGCAATATAATGTGTGTTATAATAGGCAAACCATACATTAGTAAAATTCAATCTGCCTTCGCACATAGAAGGAATGGGTCAATTAGGTGCTGCGTTTCCTTTGCTTATTTCAGTTAGAGGTCAATTATTTAAGTAATAGCAATCACAAGGCTCCGACTTCAAAGGAATTGCGGAGCTTTCTTACATAATAAAAGTCGTAGTCGCATGGTATTTGCGTTTTGCGTCCTATTTGGTCACGTGGTTCTTTTTCCCGGTTGTTTTGGCATTCATGATATATGAGGCTATTAATAGATGCGTCTGTCGATAAACAAAGGAAAGTTTACAGTTATAACAACGCAATAGGTTACGCTCTCGCATACAACTCAATGACGTAGTACAGGTCGTAAAATGAGAGATTCGGGAAAAAATTGACGCTTATTTATATCAAAGACCCATATTATCTATAGGTCTTTGTTTATATTCTCAATTTATAAAACGTTGAACATAAGTTCAACAATAACTTCAACGATACGATAGACAAAAAAAAGTTTCATAATTGCAAAACCCGAATATAACAAACAATTTATAATAATCATACGAATGCAATAGCAGAAGGTTAGTAGAAGGTTAAGCTTGTTTATATTCACAGTTCTCAATACATAGACAGTTGGATATGAGTTCATGAATTACTACAGGCATACTATAGGCAACCTCGAAAATGCTTTTTAATCGCTAAAATCGAAAACAACCTAATATATTATATTTAATATATTTATAACAATAAATGTCTTTTAAAAATGTAGTCGGCGTATACGCTGACTATGAAATAAAATTAGCAATTTACTTTTCTAAATAATTAAATACAATTAAACAAAAGTGTAACTATTGTGTTGTGTTTTTCACTTGTAAGCTGCATATTCACCGCATGAAATGTGTGTTAGCATTGTCAAACAACACATTAGTGTGGGTAAAATAAAAAATATACTACGGGCGAGCACTTCATATGTGTCTTCATATGCCTTGTTATGAGTATCTTTCTTCACTATCGAAATATATCGTATGTTTATATTTGATTTAAACGCAGTTTTCTTTCGACACATTTAAATCACACGTCAATAGCGCCGTCATGCGAAAATGGGTCTTATGCGTTTCGGCAAGCGTTTGTTAAACCCAACATGTGCTTTTGCGCAGTCAGGCCATAGGCGATGCTGTTCGCTTTAAAATCACTCAATATGTTATGTTTTTCCTTACCAGAAGGAGTGATAGCTGAGTGGGCTATTTATATGATGGGCGCATATGGAATAAGACCCATTTTCACATGACGAGGGTCATTACAAATCTCATTGCGAATTGAAAATGCCACATTTAAGAACAATGCTTTTTGATAAAAAATTGAATTGAAAATAGCAAACTTGTTAATAATGGCAGCCTATTCACACATTAAGGAATGATTTACAGACGTGCTGACCAAGTACGGCAAACATTGTGGTATGATAATTAAACGATTTTCTCTTATCGTGACACTATACTATTTCGCTAATGATTGTTTTCTCATCTTGGAGGCGAAAGTGAAATTCTGCGAGATGGATTGTAACGCGTAATTGTAACAGGGCCACAATTTGTGTCGTTTGAGCATACAGAGAGTAGTCCGGAATTCCTTACACTGAACAGTGCTACATCCTTTGAATTGAGCACATACGCAGTGATGTAGCAAAAATTCAGAGGTTGTATCTCGAATCAGCTTACTAAAAATTCGAAAATATTCATGCGTGTCTGTTGGCGTTATGTAAAAGTCACTAAGATGAAAACTGAAACTGAAACAGCTACGCCTAAAAGCGCATGAGTGCTCTATACCTATGTTTATGTTAGCGTTGTTGACACCGTGTGAACTGCTCGGGTAATAAGTAAAGCATAAACAGCAATGTTTATATACTTTTATTCCTCCATATACAAGATACGAAGATTGTTGTATATTTTGAATTGTATATGGTGTCAAAAATCAAAAGTTTTGTACACGGAACTTTCATTATGAATTTATATTCTTGGTGAGATTTGAGTCATTTGATATAAGAAAAAAAATATTCCTTTAATATGGTGACTGCAAATTTTCTTTATATTAAGTTATCATTACCGTTTTCATCATACTTTCTATGCTTTCAGAACTTCCAAAAAGCATGTTGTTTTTATTTTGTCTTAGTTATTTTTATGAAATAATAAGGATGATAAAAAGTGCACACAAAACTCGACCCGTGCGCTATGACACACACTTTATAAAGTTGAATGGCGTGTGTTCATTTCAAACTTGCGATTGATTTTCAAAAATGAATTGCGTGTTGAATTATGCAATAGCGAACATCTTCAGTGCCTTCAGCGCTTTGATTACTGCTTGTCTGCATTATAAGCACATGGTTAAGAGTTACAAAGAGATAAATGAGACGCTCAATTGTGATATCGCAGTCCAAACTGCAATATTTGTTGTTTAAATGCTTCAAGCATGTTTTGAAATCGTTCTTCATTTAATCCCCTTTGTAAATGTTATTCAAATAAATATTCGCAAAGCGTGTATAATTTGCACTTTCCATGTTTTGAGCAGGACATATTGAGCTGTGCCCGAGCAACGTCAAGCGTGACGTAAACTTATTCCACGGCTATCTGGGCCAATATGGGAATTTGTGTTTGGAGCTAGTTATGGTCAAGACACAGTGGCACAACGCTAAAAGACACTGTCTGGTCGCCGGCCATGGGGATCTTGTTGATATTAGAGACCAATGGAAACAAGACTATGTTTTGCGATGTTTGGCCAATCACACAAATGTTCCGTCCATCTGGCTCGGATTGAAAGATAGCGAGAAAGAAGGGGCGACAGCCGAAGGACAATTTACGTAGGTAACAGGCACGTATAAGTGGAAACGGGCATATTATATGCTTGCAATTATGTATTTGTATTTGGATCGTCGTTATACCTTTGCATGGGTGTGGCGGATTAAATATTTATATACGATTCATGTATTTGTAATATAAGTAAGTAGTAAATTTAGTGTAAGCAATTTGCATTGATATCAGGCCACCACTCAGGTCCATCAAGTTTATTAAGCATACGTAGTTTGGTATGCTTAGTATAAAGTAGTGACACCATGGAGAGACAGGTGGCAGCTAGGAAAGAATGGCATATGGGTAAACTGTCCCAGCAAGTCAGTTTACGTTCTTTGTAAGAAGAAACCCGAGCAAGCTACAGAAAGACACCACAATAAATACCCCCGAGGTCGTACGAGAGTGGGGGAGGATGATCGACCTACAAGCCATCAGGTAACGAACACGCCCGATCAACCGACAACGAATCAGAACACGGACTGGACAAGAACATGTAGTTGTGGGAAGGTGTGTTAGAATAAGGTAGGACTGAAGATTCATAGCACAAAGATGGGATGCGCACCAATCCTTAATCTGTTGCAACGCGCAAGGCAACTTGGTGAGACGGAGGAGGAGCTGAATCAGGATGAACACCACCTATAAAGCGTTGCAACGCAAAACGATTGAATAATTTGGAGAGTTCTGTTGTTGTCCTTAAATTTTGTGAAACAACGAAGATTGCTGATATAATGCATAAAATACTTTAATTAAGTACGCTTGGCAGAATAGCCGAGCGGGCTTATGCGTTTTTACTCCAGGTTACTCCAGGACTCCGGGGGTCACTGGTTCGAGTCCAGCAGCGGCTACTTTTTTCTCCAATTTTAAATTTTATTCTTGATTTTTTATTGGAGCTTTTAAGATCCAATGTTGACATATCAATATAAAGCATTTAATTACTTATTTCAAAACATGCCAAAACTGTGAAAAGGCCCCTTTAAAGACTTTGATGTGTCAGTGTAACTTAAACTAAATTTTTATTTAACGAGGATACGAAAAGCCTTTGGCTAAAATAATTATTGACATCCGGTTCATCGGATGCAGTTGTACCTTGTGTCTTGAGAAAGATATTGCAAACGCTTCTCTATAACGAGGATCTAACACCTTATCCATCACACTTGTTTTATTGTTGTATGTCAGACGTGACGTCGACGCGATTTAACATACTACAAAAACTTGGGTCAGCATTGGTCGGATGAATAGTTTGATGTGAAATGACGACACGTGGTTTACCAAATAATGCAACTTAATTGTAATCGACAAGTTCATTTTTTAGCTTATATGAAAACGAACTTTACATGGATCGCTTCACATATTGAAAAATGAACATCAAAAAAGTATTTTCGTATATTGAAAAACATTATGATTTAGTGATAATTGAAAAAATATGCATAAGAATTATCTTTTAAAATATAGTTTAATATAGTTTATGGAGTATCATCATTCGTAATATGTAAAAAAAATAAAGCGTCTGTTAAAGTGTTTGTATCTCTGTTGATCAATACATCTGGAATATTTTTGTTTATCAAACGAAATGTTTTAGATAAGCTCTTAAATTCAAAAGACTGAATGACCCAGTGGTAGCGCGTTAGATTTAATAAACGTTTACACTTTGGTATATTTTTTATATATATTTATATATACTATATTTTTTATATTCCGCTTCTGTTGTTTTCATTCGATTATGACGTACAGTAACGTGAATTTTTCTGGTAACTTTTATAAACTGCTTGTGGCAAAAATGAAATTATATACAACAAAACTTAATGACACGTTATAGCCGTGACGTCGGTATCTAATTCAAATGTACAGTACATAACTTGTCAAAATAATCGAAAAGGATGCCAATTAGCGGATTGTAGCGTGGCTTTATATTTCGAGATTTTTTGGTAGATTGTCCATACATTTGTAAAATTGTTTTCAAATTCATGAATGTTACCTTACTTGTTATTTCTGTGTTTATGCTAAACTTTGTTTTATGTTTTAATGCACTTTCGCAGAAGTCTTAAAGCTTTACTCATGCGTGTCGCTTATTGTCTTCATTCGTTAATGCCATGTATTGGAAATAATAAAATAACGGCCTGACATCAAACACATATATATCGATAATAATTTTATTGTATAGTTTGAAATCTGCACGTTCTTATTTATCTTCTATGATGGTGCTGAACTGTTCGCATATAATATGGCATAGCACACAGTTGATTTCATTTCTTGCAAACACGTGCGGACGTAGTCTGTCAACCGACTGATTTTTGTTTCTTTTCTAATTTCACAATTTCTTCTTGAGATGTATTGCAATACAATATCAGAGCTCCTTTTCTTTTCTGACTGAATTATCATTTTAAGCAGATAAGAAAAGGTAACTCTGTATATTATGAGTATAGTACATGAAGTAGGAGAGAGTTATCTCTATAAAAATGATAAAATGATAATGCATGGCTGTTAACAGTCTAGTGGGGACGCTGTAAAATCCCTGTAAAATACATGTACGGCGTGCGTCTATTATGGCCATAATCTGACGTAAGTATTACATTGAGGCCTTGTTTTAAAGCAAATGATTTTTCCACCGCATCAAAAGATATTGCATGTGCGATTGTGTTCAGTACTCCGTTCGCACGTTCAAATCACAGGTGGTTAGCATGTGGTTAGGATATAAATTAGTGAAAACATCATTTTGAATGGAAAATAATCAAATTGCAACGAAACATCAACTTGTCTGAAACTTGTGTTCCCATATCACATGTATATATATTTCGAAATGACATCATGGTGCATCGCTTTGAACAGCCATAACTGTTATAAAATGATTATTTTTCTTTCAAAATGATGTTTTCAGTAATGAATATCATAGCCATATGCTAACCATCTGTGGTTCAAACTCATGTTTGGAAATCAGCATTGACGCGTACCTTAAATGATTCGAGACGGCTTTTGATCTAGGAGATGTAGATAATGTCACTAGTCACTTCCGTTCCATTGGCGATACACTCGGATGCTGCACGTGATGCAATGCAGGCTATGGACAATACATTCTAACTCAGTTCTATATTCTTGTTTAGTTGCAAATGCTTAATGAATAGATAGCATCAACCTTATTTGGATCTTTAAATCGGGAGTTACGTACGCGTTCAATTTATCGAATCCTTTTATCATGTCTTTCATGATTTGAAAACTAATTTCTGCGTTAGATACTATCTTGTGATGGTTTCAATTAACGGCACTCGTTGATAATCTCTTTCCTACGTAATCCAGGCATGGCGTTTGTAGACAACCTAAGCCCGAGTTAACCAGTTTGTAACTTTGTCTGCCATAGTATGGATTTCATTCAGCTTAATTTTCCCGCGAACAAATATACATTAGTATAGTATAGTATAGTATAGTATAGTATAGTATAGTATAGTAGTATAGTAGTATAGTATAGTATAGTATAGTATAGTATAGTATAGTATAGTATAGTATAGTATAGTATAGTATAGTATAGTATAGTATAGTATAGTATAGTATAGTATAGTATAGTATAGTATATAGACGCTAGTATTATGTAGGCAGTAGCGTGTTTAAAAATAAAATAGCCCTTGCGGACTGCGCAGTCTCATCTGGGAAGACACTTTACGCACACGTATTAAACCCCCTTTTCACAGAGCACGGCCCATTTATTTACCAGTAATCGGCATAAGGAATTTTAAAGCGCCGTACTTGCCTGTGATGAAACGCCACAGAAAAAGTCAATTAACAAAAATATGGCTTATAATTAAGCACGAAGAATTGTGTGTTGTTTATTTCTTTTAAATTACTTTCATACGATACGTTGGCCAATTTTTCTTCAATTTAAAATACACATGTATCCATTAAAAAGTCCAGAATTATCTCCCTTGAATTTGAGAAAATATGAAAATTCAGTTTTTTATGTGATAAAGTCTATATTTTTCATCCAATTCGTTGCAAACTTGCACAATTTCTTTGTACCAATGAGGACTCAAACCCTTTTTATTCCCCCCTTCGAAGAAGAGGAAGTATATTGTTTTGCACATGTCGTTCCGTCCGTCCGTCCACCAGATGGTATCCGGATGATAACTCAAGAACGCTAAGGCCAATGATCATAAAACTTCATAGGTACATTGATCATGACTGGCAGATGACCCCTATTAATTATCAGGTCACTAGGTCAAAGGTAAAGGTCACAGTGACTCGAAACAGTAAAATGGTTTCCGGATGATAACTCAAGAATGCTTACGCCTATGATCATGAAACTTCATAGGTATATTGATCATGACTGACAAATGACCCCTATTGTTTTAAGGTCACTAGGTTGAAGGTCAGGGTCACAGTGACTCGAAACAGTAAAATGGTTTCCGGATGATAACTCAAGAACGCTTACGCCTGGGATTTTGAAATGTCATAGGTACATTGATCATGACTGGTAGATGACCCCTATTGATTTTTAGGTCAAAGGCCAATGTCACACTGACTTGAAACAGTAAAATGGTTTCCGGATGATAACTCAAGAATGCTTACGCCTAGGATCATGAAACTTCATAGGAACATTTATCATGACTGGCAGATGACCCCTGTTGATTTTCAAGTCACTATGTCAAAGGTCAAGGTCACAATGACTCGAAACAGTAAAATGGTTTCAGGATGATAACTCAAGAATGCTTGCGCCTAGCTAGGATCATGAAATTTCATAAGTAAATTGATAATGACTGGCAGATGACCCCTATTGATTTTCAGGTCACTAGGTCAAATATCAAGGTCACAGTGACTTGAAATAGTAAAGTGGTTTCCGCATGATAACTCAAGAATGCTTACGCCTAGGATCATGAAACTTTTTAGGTACTTTGGTCATGACTGGCAGATGACCCCTATTAATTTTCAGGCCACTATGTCAAAGGTCAAGGTCACAGTGCCTCGAAACAGTAAAATGGTTTCCTGATGATAACTCAAGAATAATAAGGCCTAGGATCATGAAACTTCATAGGCGTATTGATCATGACTGGCGGATGACCACTATTGATTTTCAGGTCACTAGGTTACAGATCAAGGTCACAGTGACTTGAAATAGTGAAATTGTTTCAAGATGATAACTCAAGAATGCTTACGTCTAGGATCATGAAACTTCATAGGTACAATGATCATGACTGGCAGATGATCCCTATTGATTTTCAGGTCACTAGGTCAAAGGTCAAGATCACAGTGACAAAAAACGTATTAACACAATGGCTGTCACTACAACTGACAGCCCATATGGGGGCATGCATGTTTTACAAACAACCCTTGTTTAAAAAGAGAAATATCGAAACAATAAGACCAGAATAACTTCCCCTTGAATATGAGAAATTTTTGAAATCCCGCTTTTTACGCAATATATTCCACAGTTTTCATCCAATTATTTCCAAATTCGCACAGTATCTTTATATCAATGAGGACTTGAACCCTATTGAATATGAGCAGTATCGAAGAAATAAGTACACAATAATCTCCCCTTGAATTTGAGTAAATTCTCCTTGTTTTGCGCGATTAAGTACACAGTTTCCATCTTATTCTTTCCAAACTTGCACAGTGTTTATAGCAATAAAGCGATTCAGGCCCTCAGGGGCCTCTTGTTTTGTATTGTCGTATAGCAAATCATTATAGTTACAATTTATATTGTATATGTACTTGTATGCAATTTCGAAATAAAATTTGTTGGAAAAAAAACATTCATCGATTACAGCTTATTTTAATTGTATTTATATCTAAATTATAAGCTGTGTTAAATTGCGTTTAGAGCAAATAACACTTGCATTTATTAAAACAACTGTAAACAACTTTTATCTACGTATTTATACATACATTTTTGTATGTTATGCAAATTTAAATGCATATTCAACATTTGCTCATGTACACTACAGAAATGGTATGGTCATTTATGCTACTTCACCCTTTTTATACATGTTGATTAAAAAAAAGTAGTATGATTGCCTTATCATGTTTACAAATTCTTTGTAAATGTATGTATTTAGACTATGTACTATTTACAAGTTTTGAATAAATGTCAGCTGACAGGGTCTGTCTGTAGGAATTTCTTACTTTGAGGATTTTATCAAAAGAGTATCTATCATGGTTCCTCTTTCTTATAATATATTATGTGTGTAGAGATAATTAGTTGATGTTTTTCAATAGTTCGTCTTTTTGAAATAGCTAAATCAACAATTTGTCAACACCCATTTAAATCGTGTAATACACCCTTCTGGTAAGCTAATTGCCAAATCCATCAATTGCGAATGTTACTATTCAAGTAACATATTTAAAACCAAATATACCTTTTTTTTCAAGTGATTAAGAAAGCAGTGTAACAACGATACGTTTAAATGCAATAAATAATATAAACGGCGACAACAGCAACAAAATAGGAACATAGCTAAATGAAATAGCGAAAGAACCGCAACAGACACTAGAAATATAAAAGCAATATATCGTTTAAACGGTTAACACAACATCTATTGTATTTGTGTTGGTATGCACTTCGATCGTTCAAAATTAAACGACTGGGATTGTATTGGTAACTTAAAAAAATTGATATGTCAATCCAAAGGCATTCATATGTCAATTTGATTAATTTATTGCCAAAAATACTTGGAATATATAGTTTATAGTGGATTTCTTAACAGGAGAAATAGACCATCATTTGGAATGAGATAAACGACGAATCATCAATTATCTGTCTTGATACTGAAGATCCATCGAATGTTAGTTGAAAATTGAATTTCGATTTGAATTTGTTGAAACGTTTTGCCGCTTTCTACATGTGTGATGAATCCATGCTGGTTCCCGGTAATACTACATTCAGATTTGACGGATGCCCGGAACATGCACAGTTTTGAGTGCTAAGTGCCGTCGCTGGTTTCGTCAACATTCTTTCTCGCACCTTGTTGCGATTATGAATCTACAAAGCACACACATATATAAATTAAACAAGAAATGCTTTGCAAGTTTAAAAAAATTAAAAATAACAAGGCTATTGTCAAGCAATATGGTCCCTTACCGGCTCCACCATTGTCAGAAATCCCACCATTTTCAGAATATTTTTTTTGGTTGCCGTAGCAAGTCCAATTTTTGACGAAGAAACAAAATGAAATGACGTGCATAATGTCCATATAGCCATCTATATATGTTTTAAGTTTCATGAAAAAATATCAAGAACTTTTCAAGTTATCGCAGGATCCAGAAAAGTGTGACAGACTCACAGACTCACGGACGGACACACAGAGCGCAAACCATAAGTCCCCTTCGGTGAAACCGGTAGGGGACAATAAACACATATGGTTCAGGTTAAAACTTTAGTCTTTTTACTTTTAATTAAGTGTTTTGCTTATTTAGTTTGTTTGTGCATTCGTCTGTTCGTGCGTTCGTTTGTTGAATAAATGTTTATGCATTTTTGCGTTCATTCTCTAGAGCCATTTAACAGCAAATTAAAGATAAAGGGAAGATTAGTGAAATAAATTGGATTAAACAACAATAACACATATATTAAAATTCGTTCAGACGTGAGGGTATATAAGGTTCTTCTAAGGTGATGACGCTGACTACTGTACATTGTGTGTGTATTGTGTGTACTGTCTACTACATTTTTGTAAAGGCACCGGTCTCGAAGAAAAAAAAGCAGAACTGTTTCTTATTTCGCGATACATTATGTGAGGTTTTTGAGTTTGTGTAAATTTCACCAGTTGCTATTAAAGTATTAAAAACAGTTACGAACCTTCGGTAGGAAAATAACACAAGCGCAAGTCGTAGTGCTGAACAACAAAATACAGGTCTCCAAGACGTAGGCCGGGTTTATCTGGTCTGTAGGCAGGATATGCTGAAGGGGTACACCGATCAGGCAGACGACAACGACGCTGTAGATGCACGCGCCAATGTTCCTCGAGTCGTTCAGCTCTTCTACTGTCACGTTGCGCGTTTCCCAAGCAAGAAACGTACCAAAGGCGAGGAGCAATCCTTTGTATACGTACATCGTTATGAACCAGTACACCTGCTTGGTGTTGTGGCAATACACTATAACCTCGGCATCAATCAGGTTATTATCCAGTGTATCCTGCAAAACAAAAGTACAGTGCCAATACTGGCCATAATGAAATGTTCCGTCATTGGTATCTTTATGCTGGAAACAAAACACAAGAATACAGAAGATTACATGTACATGTATACAAGTTTGATTTTTTTAAATATTAGGCACCAGCCTCATAACACACGTAAAAACTTTGTTATTGACACGCATTATCCGAGTATACAACTCAAACATGGATACAGCACGGGCCTTTCCAATGGTCGGTGTTCCATTCACTTAACCGTGTTTCGATTCAGCTTTCCTATCAACATTTAAAGGTAAAGTTTATGTTGATATGATTATTAATATTACACATTTCTTGTTTTCCTTAGAATGTATGTTTAGATCATAGCTATCATAAAACGTGCATTAAGAATTAAATGCATGCATCAGTCACACAAACAATTTACACATATATGACACAAATATGGGACAATCTGTTCTTTATCTAAGAATATATATGTATAGGAAAATGTTGCATATAAGCGAAGATTTTTATGATATCACACATAATTAAAGACAAATTTACAAAAAGAACAAAAGAAAAAAATATTACATAGGGGCAGAGAACTTCGCAAAGTATGTTAGACATTGGGTTACCATCATTTTAATCTGTTTTTCGCTGCTGAATGGGAATACTGTTGTCCAGGGAATAAGGATAATGAAGTCGATGATTAGAAGGATTCCGACCACGATGAAAAGGTGATGGTCTTTGATAGGCTGTAATAAAGCAAATTTGTAATTGCTGGTGATGCACATATGATCGCCAACTTCTGAGATAATTATATTTTAATGGCTTTGATCAGTGTCGTATATCAATATCAAAGTTAATCACTATATTCAACCATACGCTGTTTGACAAATTTAATAAATACGCTTGGATTTGCAAGCTTTGAATAACGCATAATTATGTAGTCATATCCTCATATCATAACCCCATTATGGTATACAATACCGCAAATTAGTTTACAAGGACACTAAAAGAATGTAATCATCGCCAGTTTATGACATTGCCGTTTAATGGTGCAATAAAGTAGAGCCACTGATAGTTATGCTCCAATGTGTCTTTGGTAATTGATTCAACCTTGATTATATGTTCCTTTTCGTATACTATCTTAAAAGTATCGACTTCTGGTTTAAAAAGAGTTTCATAATCTATAACACTTAACAGCTACAGCAGAAATTACGTTATAAGGTTCGGCCGTGTCAACAGTGAAAACGAAAATTATACCAATAATAGTATTTTAAACGGAGGTGTGTCGATACCTCGAACAAATCAGAAAGAATAAAGGCTTCACAACGAAGCTGCGTAGTTAAAAATTAATCATAAATATAAAGTTAAATATATACTTGTTCAAGCTAGAAATACATGCACGCTAACCAACACACTTTTTTGCACAATCTTCCATCTAAATTTCAAGTAACTTTGCGCACAATATGTCAATTTTTATTTACAATTAACTTTACTCTAAAGCCTGATGTGATCAAAACTGCAATTCTAAGCTATGTCTGCACATTAGCTACCAAATATAACAACCTCAAAAGAGTAAAAACAGTGAAACATATTATATTTAAGTTTTCCTTCTATTTTGTAAAAAACAGTGATCTTGACATGACATCTCTTAGATGGTAACACAAGTTGGTTTTGCATGTCAGCTACCTTTATATACAAAGACATCTCTTAGATTGTATATAAAGTTGGGTATGCATGTCAGATACTACTTTATAAAAAACAGCGTAGTATCACAATTCAAGAAACTTATTTAAAAAATGAAAATATTTCAATTCCAGCTCACGTCATTGTTTTTTTCTGATTTAGATACAGAAACCTGAATACAAACGCTAGTGACTCACAATATTCTAGTTTTAGAATCAGGGACATTGACCTTAACCTACCTCTCGCCTTTAATATGTTAATAAACCGAGGCCCGTATTCACCAAACAATTCTTAGACTTAAGTCTAAGAATAAAGAAAATTCTTTAAATTAGAATATTCAAGAATTTCTTTAATTTTGAGTCAAACTCTGCAGTAAACATCTCTATCTATATTATTCTTCATGTAGACCATTTTGTTAATGACATTAGCACAAGTGGATGCCTGTATATATTCAAACACTGAACACATTTTGCTAGGTTCTAAGTCTATTCTTTATTCTTAAGTCTAAGAATCGGTTGGTGAATACGGACCCTGGTCTACATGCAAGCTTGAAGAATTTCAAGGAAATTTGTTTTATATAAGTTAATGTGCGGACACTGGTTTTCAATTCTTTGTAACAGAAAATTTGACTAAGATGTGAAGCGCTCCTTATATATGTTTAAGATAGGTGACAAGGCATGAGCGGTGCTATACTAAAAGTGTGTATACACGATTTTGTCAAATATTTATGAACTTATATAAAACTTATTATACAAATATTTCAATATAAATTAGAATAAAAGCTAAAGAAGAACATGTGTCGAAAAATGAGAAATAAGCCAGATATTTTATTCTAAAATCGAATATGTCTGTACAGTCGAATTTGCCAGCATGCATGTACGATTTGAATTTAAATTGTTATTTTATTTAAAGTTTTATTGCAGATTCGTTCATACGACACAAAGACACAATCTTGTATTACGGATCATTTAAATTTCCTGCAACGATATCTATTCATCTACACACGAAGAAGACGAACGCTTTGGTTATTGTAGGAAAATATGTACGAAATATCTGCGTCACAATCATCTCTGGGCGCTAATTAGTCTTTTCTGCATTTTATGAAATTCTTCTTCAATGTATTTTTTTCTTGCCCATTTTGTGTTATTGTAACATATTTTTATCAATATATTAACATTTAACAAATATAAAAATCGTGCATACACAATTTGAAGGTTTATTAAGATTGATAAATGCAAAATCAAGTAATCGACCGAAAACTAGTACGCCCGTGATCCGCCATACCACAATCGTATAACCTTGATTTGTCAATTCATCATTTATTGGCGAATCGGCATATTTGCCTTTGGCCATTAACAATCTTTTTGAGTTTAATTATGGCCAAGACATACAAAAATGCAACATATTAGCGTACAATACAATACAATAATAACAAACATAGCATTGGATGACCGGTAATACGGAGCAAGTGTAATCAGTTGTAGAGTATATTAGCCAGATAAAAGGGAAAGACAGAGTAATTGTAATAGGAAGCAGCATACACAATCGGAAGAATAGAAACTTCCTAGAGAGCAATGCATATCATATCATATCATATTTCCTAATGGGTTATGTTTCCTCTGAAACTAGCGCCTAATGCGAAAACGACAATTAGAAGCTAACAAAGGACAGTAGAGGCATACCTTGACATGAAAAAAATGGTTTAGAAGAAGAAAAAAATTAATTAATTAATCAAAGAAATAAAAATGGATCGTAAACAATTAACAAAGAACATTCTAGAAGTCAAAGCATGCAATATTATCGAATGAGTTATGTTTCCTCTGTAATTAGTGCCTAGTGCGTAAACGAAAAATTAGGAGCTAACAAAGGACAATAGAAGAAAAACTAAACGGGAAAAAAATATAGAAGAAAAAAAATAAAAAAAATAAGTTCATTGCATACAAATTAATAAAATGGAACGATTACAATTAACACAGAACTTAACATATATAGAACGAAACATTATTACCACTTACTTCAGCTATCATTTAATGGAGTGTAGCCTTTCAGTCCTTACCGGTTTAGAAATAAAACAATACAATCCAATCAATCAGCTCTTAGGTTGGACGCCGCTTGGTGTTTGGTGCTCGATGGACGTTGTGAGGATTAGTTAGTATAACGGGATCTTATCGGGTAAGTGTGAAACGTTTTCATTTGCGTGGAATTTGTAAGAGTATATGAATTTCTGTCTGCCTTAATGTATGGCTTGTTTAAAGCAGTGAGTGGAAGCATTTCTTTTGCTTTGAAATGGATATGTTTTACTCTGATTTGGGTCATGAACATTCTATACATAGATGGTGACGTCACTACGTTATTATCACCTCTATACTTAGACGCATCACGCACCTCCATTTGGAGGCATTTATGACTACGACACAAAGAAGTCCGCGGATGAATTAAGAATTTGCTTTATAAGTAAACTTTCATGTTATGATTTAAACTTTAAGTATAATTTTGTTCAGTCTTACGGTCTTATGTAAGTATTAATTAAAATTTTCGTAAGTTTTCAACAATTTCGCTCTTTATTCATTTTTTTTAAACTGTACTTTCACTTTCGGTTGTATAACAACATGTATCCTTTATTGACGAAAGTTTGCAATGAAAAAGCGTTTTCAAAACCGCTTAAAAAGTTTCAGAAGGTGTATCTGATGCATGTTATGAATAGACACAATGTCATAGCTATATTGCCGACTAGTATGGGAACAATTTGGTATTTCAAGTGGCTCCATTTGAATTGCAAGAGAAGTTCAAATTGACTTGTTCAGTTTGTTAAATTTTGACACCCTAATTATATATTTTTTTATAAGTGCCTGATAGATTTTTTTCTTTAAATAATTGAGATCAATGAAAATTTTAGTAAACGCACAGCATTGATGTTCTATGATGGTCATTTTTTAGTGGAATAGTATGTTACAATAAAACAATTATAACTATTGTATAAATGAATTTAGATTAGGTGTCATCTTTAAATGGGGTAGTAATTCATTATATGAGATTAGCACATTACATAGTTGAAAAATAAATAACACTTTAATGACTTACCATAGTAAAATAAAGTAGAATAGAATATGTTGCAGGTCATAAAATGTAAAACTGAAATTGAAGAAGCTTTACAAATATTTTACACTGACAACACTGCTGGTTTTCCAAAAAAAAAATCCTTCCTATCTACCTGCCCTAGTTTTTTGGGGCAAATTTAAATATTATTAATATAATTGAGTTAAATTATTAAAATATCAATATGTTTTGATTACATTAGCTTATTATATTATTAATAATAAATACTTTGCAAGGAAAGTCCAATTCTGTTTTAATTAGTCTTAATTAGGTACTAGTAAAATTGAAAATATCAGTGACATCCAAAACTTGGCTTAAATGCGTATGAATGCATATTTTCTTTGACAGTTACATAGTACCCTATTTAATTGGATTAAAAACAACAAAAAACTATAGTTTTACAACCCAGCCCAAGTTGACTCAAACTGAATTAATTCATCAATTGATCCTATTTAATTATATTAAAAACAACATGTGTAAGATTTTGAGAATATCCCATGTGTTCCTCTAGTATTCCTCTAGTACACCAACATGCACGTCTTTCTAATGATTTACATGCACTCCTTAAACAGTTTAACAAAAATAATGAATGATTAATCCAAAGAAAACAACAAACAAGCTGCTTCATATAAAAAGTTTATTACATAAGATTACATAAGCAAAATAATCATTTTGATAATAAATCAAGATTATACTTCAACCAAACCATTATAAATTTATTGTGGGGTGGGGGGGGGGGGTAATGTAAGCACTAAAACTAAAATGGGGGAAATGTCTGGGGAGGGAACATCTTAGGGCGGGCGTCCGGAATTCCTGCTAAGGGCGACAGTGTTGTTAATGTGTCTTTAGAAGAAATAACTGAAGGAAAGTACTTATTGGTGTATGCCCATCCAGAAGCATTTCTCAGCATATCAATTGGAACAGCAATATTGAATGCATTTGAAAGAGATATAACTGTTTCATGAATTGCTTTTGTTGAAGCCCACAAGTCATGGTCCTTTAATGGTAGCTTTCCTATTAGTGAATTTTATACTTATTTTTTACTCTACAATCTAGCTCTTTTGTCATAAAATGAGAAGTTTTATTATCCAACAGGTTTTGTGTTTGAACCTCACAAATTTTATAATACCAAAGTCCCATCATATAATCATCATCACAATCAGCAGCAGCATTATCATATTCATCATCATCATCGTTAGCAGCAGCATCAGTGTGTTGTATTATCAGAATTCAATACAAATACAAACACAACCATTACAACTCTTACTACTACTACTACTACTAATTAATTAATTATCTACTACTACAACAAGAACAACAACTACGACTACTACTACTGATCTTACTTCTACTACTACTAGTCTACTACTACTACTACTACTACTACTACTTCTACTACTACTACCACCACCACCACCACCACAACCACCACCACCACTACTACTACTACTACTACTACTACTACTACTACTTGGTACACCAGAACTTGTTGTCCATGGAGACGATAATGAGAACTCCCAGAGTATTGATCGAACCCTCGCCCAGCGGACATCATTCTCTACACCATAGCGACCATGAATTAATATTTGATGCCATGTACAACATAATTCACCTTATTACACAAAACATGGAATACACAAAATGAATGAAAATGCTTTAAAATAAATGCAAATTTGAAGTTTGAAACAAAACAACCTAAGCAATACATAATAAGAAACACTACATTATTGAATCACTGATGCCATGAACATTTTAGGGTGTAACACCTTATGTACATGTACCAGACCTTTTATGTACTACCGGCACTTTGAAACTTTACGTACCACCTACATAAAATATAGGTGTTATTTCCATTCATTCATAGCAGTCCTAATGAATTAAGGTCATTCTCTAAACATGCTTAAAGTCTAAAGAAGGAAATAATTTGATTTTTTTTACAGTTTGAACATAAAGATCATTCTCTCTTCTCTTCAAAGTATCACATTTCAATTATACAATATAATACAAACATTTTAGACTTTATAATCCTTAGTCAGGATAAGATAAGAGACAAATGAATTTTTATAATTTACTTCAATTTCAGGTAAGACTAATAAATCATTTATTAAGTACTTCATGTACTTGGGCTAATAAATTAAACTAAGACACTCAGTGACACTTAGACAATCTGACAAAATATAAAATCTATGGCCAATATAGATCTATAAGTCTAAATTCATAAATACTATCACACAAAATACATTTCATCAATAACACACATTCATATTAAATTAGTTATCTCTTTATATTATAACTATGGTACATAAAGTGTCAGATAGTGGTACATAAAGTGTCGGTACATAAACGGACTGGTACGTAATGTGTGACATTCAACATTTTAAAAATCAGTTAACAATATATGGACTTCATTGTTTTGCATATACGCATTCAAAGCATATTTATTAAAAATTAAAACACACTGTTCATGGCTGTATCTTTTTATTTATACATGCATCAACTATTCTGGTTATTAATACATTTTTAAAATTATATATAAACAAGAGCAGCACATTATGGGTGCCAAGCTAGGCTGCGGTGCAGTTTTGAATAAATGAAATTTATTAAAAGAATTTTTAGAGGTTAGTGACCTTGACCTTTGACCGAGTGACCCCAAAATTGGTGTGGTGTGTAGAAATCATCAAGGTGCATATACATGTGAGGTTTCAATGTTTTAGGTGGAAGCACTTTGATTTTTGAGCCTATGTAAAGGTTTTAGCACGACGCGGACGTCTGACGACGAGCTGTCTATGACAATACCTAGGGTTTTCCCCGAAAACAGCCGAGCTAAAATTGAGCGCCATTAGTCCAATTTTTTGACGCTCTTAAATATTAAGCTACTTTTTATATGGGTAATATTTGTAGCAAAGAATTTAGCCCATATAAAAAGTATCTCTAAATTCTTTGCGCTTATTATAAATAAGACTAGAGCGCCATATAAATTAAATGGAAAACATACATTATGTCATTGTCAAGAAAAATAAAGCTGTAAAAATCTCACCTGCTCGTCTTTGATGTTGCAATTAGCACATTCAGCATTTTCAGTATCTACTAAATAAATATATGAAAGTGCCAAATGTCCAAGATACCATGACGTCCTCCTCAAAATGTTAGATCCTTTGAACTTTATTTTATCCCTGATTAATCCTCTCACACATGAGGCCTACATGTAAGATTCCTTGTAATGTTCACAGCGTTTATTTTAAATTGTTCACGTTCTCAAATTTTAGCAGGTATTTAATTATAAATATTTATTTATGATTTTGATTTATTTACTATTTCGAAGATACAGTCTTGCAACGTGTTTAGTTAGTCTAAGTTACGTGTTTAGTGATTCTTACAAACAATAGACTGACATAAAAAGTGGCTCCTTTTGAAGCACAAACTGCATCCATGTATATATTACAGCTGGCCCGGTTTGATGGGGCCTGTTTTTGATAATAATTAATTACCATTTTTCACTTCCGTGTTTATTATGTTTACCAACGCCATGATGGAAAAAAGTCCGTTTCCCACAATCCTTAGCGCGCATTCACACAGGTCAGTAAGACCGGTGTGACACAATGGGGTCATGAATGATTTATAATTAT